>NW_027037163.1:0-17783 GCF_034236695.1 Oncorhynchus nerka
CTATTGCATCCCCCATTCAGCAGGTACAGCCAGATAAGGGTTTAATTCCTATTGCATCCCCCATTCAGCAGGTACAGCCAGATAAGGGTTTAATTCCTATTGCATCCCCCATTCAGCAGGTACAGCCAGATAAGGGTTTAATTCCTATTGCATCCCCATTCAGCAGGTACAGCCAGATAAGGGTTTAATTCCTATTGCATCCCCCATTCAGCAGGTACAGCCAGATAAGGGTTTAATTCCTATTGCAACCCCCATTCAGCAGGTACAGCCAGATAAGGGTTTAATTCCTATTGCATCCCCCATTCAGCAGGTACAGCCAGATAAGGGTTTAATTCCTATTGCATCCCCCATTCAGCAGGTACAGCCAGATAAGGGTTTAATTCCTATTGCATCCCCCATTCAGCAGGTACAGCCAGATAAGGGTTTAATTCCTATTGCAACCCCCATTCAGCAGGTACAGCCAGATAAGGGTTTAATTCCTATTGCAACCCCATTCAGCAGGTACAGCCAGATAAGGGTTTAATTCCTATTGCATCCCCCATTCAGCAGGTACAGCCAGATAAGGGTTTAATTCCTATTGCATCCCCATTCAGCAGGTACAGCCAGATAAGGGTTTAATTCCTATTGCATCCCCCATTCAGCAGGTACAGCCAGATAAGGGTTTAATTCCTATTGCATCCCCCATTCAGCAGGTACAGCCAGATAAGGGTTTAATTCCTATTGCATCCCCCATTCAGCAGGTACAGCCAGATAAGGGTTTAATTCCTATTGCATCCCCCATTCAGCAGGTACAGCCAGATAAGGGTTTAATTCCTATTGCATCCCCCATTCAGCAGGTACAGCCAGATAAGGGTTTAATTCCTATTGCATCCCCCATTCAGCAGGTACAGCCAGATAAGGGTTTAATTCCTATTGCATCCCCCATTCAGCAGGTACAGCCAGATAAGGGTTTAATTCCTATTGCATCCCCCATTCAGCAGGTACAGCCAGATAAGGGTTTAATTCCTATTGCATCCCCCATTCAGCAGGTACAGCCAGATAAGGGTTTAATTCCTATTGCATCCCCCATTCAGCAGGTACAGCCAGATAAGGGTTTAATTCCTATTGCAACCCCCATTCAGCAGGTACAGCCAGATAAGGGTTTAATTCCTATTGCATCCCCATTCAGCAGGTACAGCCAGATAAGGGTTTAATTCCTATTGCATCCCCCATTCAGCAGGTACAGCCAGATAAGGGTTTAATTCCTATTGCATCCCCCATTCAGCAGGTACAGCCAGATAAGGGTTTAATTCCTATTGCATCCCCCATTCAGCAGGTACAGCCAGATAAGGGTTTAATTCCTATTGCATCCCCCATTCAGCAGGTACAGCCAGATAAGGGTTTAATTCCTATTGCATCCCCCATTCAGCAGGTACAGCCAGATAAGGGTTTAATTCCTATTGCATCCCCCATTCAGCAGGTACAGCCAGATAAGGGTTTAATTCCTATTGCATCCCCCATTCAGCAGGTACAGCCAGATAAGGGTTTAATTCCTATTGCATCCCCCATTCAGCAGGTACAGCCAGATAAGGGTTTAATTCCTATTGCATCCCCCATTCAGCAGGTACAGCCAGATAAGGGTTTAATTCCTATTGCATCCCCCATTCAGCAGGTACAGCCAGATAAGGGTTTAATTCCTATTGCATCCCCCATTCAGCAGGTACAGCCAGATAAGGGTTTAATTCCTATTGCATCCCCCATTCAGCAGGTACAGCCAGATAAGGGTTTAATTCCTATTGCATCCCCCATTCAGCAGGTACAGCCAGATAAGGGTTTAATTCCTATTGCATCCCCCATTCAGCAGGTACAGCCAGATAAGGGTTTAATTCCTATTGCATCCCCCATTCAGCAGGTACAGCCAGATAAGGGTTTAATTCCTATTGCATCCCCCATTCAGCAGGTACAGCCAGATAAGGGTTTAATTCCTATTGCATCCCCCATTCAGCAGGTACAGCCAGATAAGGGTTTAATTCCTATTGCATCCCCCATTCAGCAGGTACAGCCAGATAAGGGTTTAATTCCTATTGCATCCCCCATTCAGCAGGTACAGCCAGATAAGGGTTTAATTCCTATTGCATCCCCCATTCAGCAGGTACAGCCAGATAAGGGTTTAATTCCTATTGCATCCCCATTCAGCAGGTACAGCCAGATAAGGGTTTAATTCCTATTGCATCCCCCATTCAGCAGGTACAGCCAGATAAGGGTTTAATTCCTATTGCATCCCCCATTCAGCAGGTACAGCCAGATAAGGGTTTAATTCCTATTGCATCCCCCATTCAGCAGGTACAGCCAGATAAGGGTTTAATTCCTATTGCATCCCCCATTCAGCAGGTACAGCCAGATAAGGGTTTAATTCCTATTGCATCCCCCATTCAGCAGGTACAGCCAGATAAGGGTTTAATTCCTATTGCATCCCCCATTCAGCAGGTACAGCCAGATAAGGGTTTAATTCCTATTGCATCCCCCATTCAGCAGGTACAGCCAGATAAGGGTTTAATTCCTATTGCATCCCCCATTCAGCAGGTACAGCCAGATAAGGGTTTAATTCCTATTGCATCCCCCATTCAGCAGGTACAGCCAGATAAGGGTTTAATTCCTATTGCATCCCCCATTCAGCAGGTACAGCCAGATAAGGGTTTAATTCCTATTGCATCCCCATTCAGCAGGTACAGCCAGATAAGGGTTTAATTCCTATTGCATCCCCCATTCAGCAGGTACAGCCAGATAAGGGTTTAATTCCTATTGCATCCCCCATTCAGCAGGTACAGCCAGATAAGGGTTTAATTCCTATTGCATCCCCCATTCAGCAGGTACAGCCAGATAAGGGTTTAATTCCTATTGCATCCCCCATTCAGCAGGTACAGCCAGATAAGGGTTTAATTCCTATTGCATCCCCCATTCAGCAGGTACAGCCAGATAAGGGTTTAATTCCTATTGCATCCCCCATTCAGCAGGTACAGCCAGATAAGGGTTTAATTTCATTGCATCCCCCCATTCAGCAGGTACAGCCAGATATGGTTTAATTCTATTGCATCCCCCATTCAGCAGGTACAGCCAGATAAGGGTTTAATTCCTATTGCATCCCCTATTCAGCAGGTACAGCCAGATAAGGGTTTAATTCCTATTGCATCCCCCAGTCCAGCAGGTACAGCCAGATAAGGGTTTAATTCCATTGCATCCCCCATTCAGCAGGTACAGCCAGATATGGGTTTAATTCCTATTGCATCCCCCCCATTCAGCAGGTACAGCCAGATAAGGGTTTAATTCTATTGCATCCCCATTCAGCAGGTACAGCCAGATAAGGGTTTAATTCCTATTGCATCCCATTCAGCAGGTACAGCCAGATAAGGGTTTAATTCCTATTGCATCCCCCATTCAGCAGGTACAGCCAGATAAGGTTTAATTCCTATTGCAACCCCATTTTAATTCCTATTGCATCCCCATTCAGCAGGTGGCAAAAACAGCCAGATATGGGTTTAATTCCTATTGCATCCCCCATTCAGCTGGTAGATAAGGGTTTAATTCCTATTGCATCCCCATTCATCAGGGTAAGGCCAGGGTTTAATTCCCTATTGCATCCCCCATTCAGCAGGTACAGCCAGATAAGGGTTTAATTCCTATTGCATCCCCCATTCAGCACAGCCAGATAAGGGTTTAATTCCTATTGCAACCCCCCATTCAGCAGGTACAGCCAGATAAGGGTTTAATTCTATTGCATCCCCATTCAGCAGGTACAGCCAGATAAGGGTTTAATTCTATTGCATCCCCCATTCATCAGGTACAGCCAGATAAGGGTTTAATCTTCTATTGCATCCCCCATTCAGCAGGTACAGCCAGATAAGGGTTTAATTCTATTGCATCCCCATTCAGCAGGCAAGCCAGATATGGTTTAATTCCTATTGCAACCCCCATTCAGGTGGTACAGCCAGATAAGGGTTTAATTCCTATTGTGATCCCCCATTCAGCAGGTACAGCCAGATAAGGGTTTAATTCCTATTGCATCCCCCATTCAGCAGGTACAGCCAGATAAGGGTTTAATTCCTATTGCATCCCCCATTCAGCAGGTACAGCCAGATAAGGGTTTAATTCCTATTGCATCCCCCATTCAGCAGGTACAGCCAGATAAGGGTTTAATTCCTATTGCATCCCATTCAGCAGGTACAGCCACAGATAAGGGTTTAATTCCTATTGCATCCCCCATTCAGCAGGTACAGCCAGATAAGGGTTTAATTCTATTGCATCCCCCATTCAGCAGGTACAGCCAGATAAGGGTTTAATTCTATTCAGCAGGTACAGCCCCCTATTGCATCCCCATTCAGCAGGTACAGCCAGATAAGGGTTTAATTCCTATTGCATCCCCCATTCAGCAGGTAGCAGCCAGATAAGGGTTTAATTCCTATTGCATCCCCCATTCAGCAGGTACAGCCAGATAAGGGTTTAATTCTATTGCATCTCTTCTTCATTCAGCAGGTACAGCCAGATAAGGGTTTAATTGCATCCCCTATTGCATCCCCCATTCAGCAGGTACAGCAGCCAGATAAGGGTTTAATTCCTATTGCATCCCCCATTCAGCAAGTACAGTTGTGATAAGGGTTTAATTTGCATCCCCATTCAGCAGGTAACAGCCTATTGCATCAACCCCATTGAGCAAGTACAGCCAGACATGGGTTTAATTCCTATTGCAGCACAGGATAAGGGTTTAATTCCTATTGCATCCCCCATTCAGCAGGCTATTGCATCCCATTCAGCAGGTACAGCCAGATAAGGGTTTAATTCCTATTGCATCCCCCATTCAGCAGGGGATCCCCATTCAGCAGGTACAGCCAGATAAGGGTTTAATTCCTATTGCATCCCCATTCAGCAGGTACAGCCAGATAGGGTTTAATTCCTATTGCATCCTCTATTCAGCAGGTACAGCCAGATAAGGGTTTAATTCCTATTGCATCCCCATTCAGCAGGAAAGAGTCAGATAATGGGTTTAATCTTTATTGCATCCCCCATTCAGTACAAGGGGCAAGTACAGCCAGATAAGGGTTTAATTCCTATTGCATCCCCCATTCAGCAGGCAATAGCCAGATAAGGGTTTAATTATTGCATCCCCCATTCAGCAAGGTACAGCCAGATAAGGGTTTAATTCCATTGCATCCTATTCAGCAGGTACAGCCAGATAAGGGTTTAATTGTTATTGCATCCCCCATTCAGCAGGTACAGTTAAGATAAGGGTTTAATTCCTATTGTATCCCCATTCAGCAGGTACAGCCAGATAAGGGTTTAATTCCTATTGCATCCCCCATTCAGCAGGTACAGCCAGATAAGGGTTTAATTCCTATTGCAACCCCCATTCAGCAGGTACAGCCAGATAAGGGTTTAATTCCTATTGCATCCCCCATTCAGCAGGTACAGCCAGATAAGGGTTTAATTCCTATTGCAACCCCCATTCAGCAGGTACAGCCAGATAAGGGTTTAATTCCTATTGCATCCCCCATTCAGCAGGTACAGCCAGATAAGGGTTTAATTCCTATTGCATCCCCCATGCAGCAGGTACAGCCAGATAAGGGTTTAATTCCGGTAAAAACACAATTTTAACAGATAACAATAACCTAGCAAATTACATAGGTTGTTACAAAACTAATAAATCCTAATATCATGCGAGCCATTTTAGCATTAGAATGCTGAAGGTAGCCGATCTGGAGCAGGCCGATCTGGAGCAGGCCGATCTGGAGCAGGCCGATAAGGAGCAGGCCGATCTGGAGCAGGCCGATAAGGAGCAGGCCGATCTGGAGCAGGCCGATAAGGAGCAGGCCGATCTGGAGCAGGCCGATAAGGAGCAGGCCGATCTGGAGCAGGCCGATAAGGAGCAAGCCGATCTGGAGCAGGCCGATCTGGAGCAGGCCGATCTGGAGCAGGTCGAACAGGAGCAGGCCGATCTGGAGCAGGCCGATAAGGAGCAGGCTGATCAGGTGCAGACCCATTAGGAGCAGGGCGATGAGACGAGGGGTCATCAGGGTCATCAGTGTCTCCAGATTAAAGAGACGAGGGTCATCAGTGTCTCCAGATTAAAGAGACAAGGGGTCATCAGTGTCTCCAGATTAAAGAGACGAGGGTCATCAGTGTCTCCAGATTAAAGAGACGAGGGGTCATCAGTGTCTCCAGATTAAAGAGACGAGGGTCATCAGTGTCTCCAGATTAAAGAGACGAGGGTCATCAGTGTCTCCATATTAAAAAGACGAGGGGTCATCAGTGTCTCCAGATTAAAGAGACGAGGGGTCATCAGTGTCTCCAGATTAAAGAGACGAGGGGTCATCAGTGTCTCCAGTTGAAAGAGACGAGGGTTCATCAGTGTCTCCAGATGAAAGAGACGAGGGGTCATCAGTGTCTCCAGATTAAAGAGACGAGGGGTCATCAGTATCTCCAGTTGAAAGAGACGAGGGGTCATCAGTGTCTCCAGATTAAAGAGACGAGGTTTCATCAGTGTCTCCAGATTAAAAAGACGAGGGGTCATCAGTGTCTCCAGTTGAAAGAGACGAGGGGTCATCAGTGTCTCCAGATTAAAGAGACGAGGGGTCATCAGTGTCTCCAGTTGAAAGAGACGAGGGGTCATCAGTGTCTCCAGATTAAAGAGACGAGGGGTCATCAGTGTCTCCAGATGAAAGAGACGAGGGGTCATCAGTGTCTCCAGATTAAAGAGACGAGGGGTCATCAGTGTCTCCAGATTAAAGAGACGAGGGGTCATCAGTGTCTCCAGATTAAAAATACGAGGGGTCATCAGTGTCTCCAGATTAAAGAGACGAGGGGTCATCAGTGTCTCCAGATTAAAGAGACGAGGGGTCATCAGTGTCTCCAGATTAAAGAGACGAGGGGTCATCAGTGTCTCCAGTTGAAAGAGACGAGGGTTCATCAGTGTCTCCAGATGAAAGAGACGAGGGGTCATCTGTGTCTCCAGATTAAAGAGACGAGGGGTCATCAGTATCTCCAGTTGAAAGAGACGAGGGGTCATCAGTGTCTCCAGATTAAAGAGACGAGGGGTCATCAGTGTCTCCAGATTAAAAAGACGAGGGGTCATCAGTGTCTCCAGATTAAAAAGACGAGGGGTCATCAGTGTCTCCAGATTAAAAAGACGAGGGGTCATCAGTGTCTCCAGATTAAAAAGACGAGGGGTCATCAGTGTCTCCAGATTAAAAAGACGAGGGGTCATCAGTGTCTCCAGATTAAAAAGACGAGGGGTCATCAGTGTCTCCAGATTAAAGAGACGAGGGGTCATCAGTGTCTCCAGATTAAAGAGACGAGGGGTCATCAGTGTCTCCAGATTAAAGAGACGAGGGGTCATTAGTGTCTCCAGATTAAAGAGACGAGGGGTCATCAGTGTCTCCAGTTGAAAGAGACGAGGGTTCATCAGTGTCTCCAGATGAAAGAGACGAGGGGTCATCTGTGTCTCCAGATTAAAGAGACGAGGGGTCATCAGTATCTCCAGTTGAAAGAGACGAGGGGTCATCAGTGTCTCCAGATTAAAGAGACGAGGGGTCATCAGTGTCTCCAGATGAAAGAGACGAGGGGTCATCAGTGTCTCCAGATTAAAAAGACGAGGGGTCATCAGTGTCTCCAGATTAAAGAGACGAGGGGTCATCAGTGTCTCCAGATTAAAGAGACGAGGGTTCATCAGTGTCTCCAGATTAAAGAGACGAGGGGTCATCAGTGTCTCCAGATTAAAGAGACGAGGGGTCATCAGTGTCTCCAGATTAAAGAGACGAGGGGTCATCAGTGTCTCCAGATTAAAAAGACGAGGGGTCATCAGTGTCTCCAGATTAAAGAGACGAGGGGTCATCAGTGTCTCCAGATTAAAAAGACGAGGGGTCATCAGTGTCTCCAGATTAAAGAGACGAGGGGTCATCAGTGTCTCCAGATTAAAAAGACGAGGGTTCATCAGTGTCTCCAGATTAAAGAGACGAGGGGTCATCAGTGTCTCCAGATTAAAAAGACGAGGGGTCATCAGTGTCTCCAGATTAAAAAGACGAGGGGTCATCAGTGTCTCCAGATTAAAAAGACGAGGGGTCATCAGTGTCTCCAGATTAAAAAGACGAGGGGTCATCAGTGTCTCCAGATTAAAAAGACGAGGGGTCATCAGTGTCTCCAGATTAAAAAGACGAGGGGTCATCAGTGTCTCCAGATTAAAAAGACGAGGGGTCATCAGTGTCTCCAGATTAAAAAGACGAGGGGTCATCAGTGTCTCCAGATTAAAGAGACGAGGGGTCATCAGTGTCTCCAGATTAAAGAGACGAGGGGTCATCAGTGTCTCCAGATTAAAGAGACGAGGGGTCATCAGTGTCTCCAGTTGAAAGAGACGAGGGTTCATCAGTGTCTCCAGATGAAAGAGACGAGGGGTCATCTGTGTCTCCAGATTAAAGAGACGAGGGGTCATCAGTATCTCCAGTTGAAAGAGACGAGGGGTCATCAGTGTCTCCAGATTAAAGAGACGAGGGGTCATCAGTGTCTCCAGATGAAAGAGACGAGGGGTCATCAGTGTCTCCAGATTAAAGAGACGAGGGTTCATCAGTGTCTCCAGATTAAAGAGACGAGGGGTCATCAGTGTCTCCAGATTAAAGAGACGAGGGGTCATCAGTGTCTCCAGATTAAAGAGACGAGGGGTCATCAGTGTCTCCAGATTAAAAGACGAGGGTCATCAGTGTCTCCAGATTAAAGAGACGAGGGGTCATCAGTGTCTCCAGATTAAAAAGACGAGGGTCATCAGTGTCTCCAGATTAAAGAGACGAGGGTCATCAGTGTCTCCAGATTAAAAGACGAGGTTCATCAGTGTCTCCAGATTAAAGAGACGCAGGGTCATCAGTGTCTCCAGATTAAAGAGACGTAAATATCAGTGTCTCCAGATTAAGAGACGAGGGGTCATCAGTGTCTACAGATTAAAAGACGAGGGTCATCAGTGTCTCCAGATTAAAAAGACGAGGGGTCATCAGTGTTTCCAGATTAAAAGACGAGGGGTCATCAGTAGCCCCAGATTAAAAAGACGAGGGGTCATCAGTGTCTCCAGATTAAAAGACGAGGGGTCATCAGTGTCTCCAGATTAAAAAGACGAGGGGTCATCAGTGTCTCCAGATTAAAGAGACGAGGGTCACGTAGCGGGGTACAATGGCATTACAAGGGGTGGGCGAATTAGGCAGAGAAAACACTTGATGATACTTTTGTCCTGTATATCTGCTGTCCTGGATATCTGCTGTCCTTGTGATATTCGCTGTCCAGGATATCTGCTGTCCATGATATCTGCTGTCCTGGATATCTGTTATCCATGATAAATGCTGTCCAGATATCTGGTGTCCAGGATATCTGTGTCCAGTGATATCTGCTGTCCAGATTTCTGCTGTCCTGGATATCTGTTATCCATGATAAATGCTGTCCAGGATATCTGGTGTCCAGGATATCTGCTGTCCATGATATCTGCTGTCCAGGATATCTGTTGTCCATGATATCTGCTGTCCAGGATATCTGCTGTCCTGGATATCTGTTAACTCATATCTGCTGTCCAGATATCTGCTGTCCTGGATATCTGCTGTCCCGGATATCTGCTGTCCATGATATCTGCTGTCCAGGATATCTGCTGTCCTGGATATCTGTTGTCCTGTATATCTGCTGTCCTGGATATCTGGTGTCCAGGATATCTGGTGTCCAGGATATCTGCTGTCCAGGATATCTGCTGTCCAGGATATCTATGTTATCCATGATATATGCTGTCCAGGGATCTGGGTGTCCAGGATATCTGGTGTCCAGGATATCTGCTGTCCAGGATTTCGCCGTCCAGACATTCGCTGTCCAGGATTTCTGCTGTCCTGGGATATCTACTGTCCAGGATATCTGCTGTCCAGGATATCTGCTGTCCAGGATTTCTGCTGTCCATGATATATGCTGTCCTGGATATCGCTGTTCCGGGATATCTGTTGTCCTGTATATTCATGTCCAGGATATCTGCTGTCCTGATACCTGTCCATGATATCTGCTGTCCATGATATCTGCTGTCCTGGGATATCTGCTGTCCTGGATATCTGCTGTCCTGATATCTGCTCTCCTGGATATCTGCTCTTCCTGGGATATCTGCTGTCCAGGATATCTGCTGTCCAGGATATATGCTGTCCATGATATCTGCTGTCCTGGATATCTACGTCCTGAATGCTGTCCATGATATTTCAAGGTTCATTTATATCTGCTGTCCTGATAATTGCCAGTTCATGACACTGCTGTCCTGGATATCTGCTGTCCATGATATGTGCTGACTTGGATATCTGTTATCCATGATATCTGCTGTCCTGGATAGCTGATGTCCATGACATCTGCTGTCCTGGATATCTGCTGTCCATGATATCTGCTGTCCTGGATATCTGTTATCCATGATAAATGCTGTCCAGGATATCTGGTGTCCAGGATATCTGGTGTCCAGGATATCTGCTGTCCATGATATCTGCTGTCCAGGATATCTGTTATCCATGATATATGCTGTCCAGGATATCTGGTGTCCAGGATATCTGGTGTCCAGGATATCTGCTGTCCTGGATATCTGCTGTCCAGGATTTCTGCTGTCCTGGATATCTACTGTCCAGGATATCTGCTGTCCAGGATTTCTGCTGTCCAGGATTTCTGCTGTCCTGGATATCTGCTGTCCATGATATCTGCTGTCCTGGATATCTGTTGTCCAGGATATCTGCTGTCCAGGATATCTGCTCTCCTGGATATCTGCTGTCCTAGATATCTGGTGTCCAGGATATCTGCTCTCCTGGACATCTGCTCTCCTGGATATCTGCTGTCCTGGATATCTGCTGTCCTGGAAATGTGCTGTCCATGATATCTGCTGTCCATGATATCTGCTATCCATGATATCTGCTGTCCTGGATATCTGATGTCCATGATATCTGCTGTCCTGGATATCTGCTGTCCTGGAAATGTGCTGTCCATGATATATGCTGTCCTGGATATCTGCTGTCCAGGATATCTGCTGTCCAGGATTTCTGCTGTCCAGGATTTCTGCTGTCCATGATATATGCTGTCCAGGATATCTGGTGTCCAGGATATCTGGTGTTGAGGTCAAGTGCATGATCTCCTTTCCAAACTCACTCTCAGTGAATTGAAGCCTAAAGTTACTTTTCAGTGTCTACTGCTTCTTTGTCTCCTTTGAGAGTTCATTCACAAACACAGGTATTCCAGACAGGAGAGGCCGTAGTTGAGCTTACCTGGAGGCCTCATTTTCCTATTTGATTTGAGATAGAAAAAGCAGAGGACAAATTTAGTGGCAAAATCATTCAAGCATTCCACCTTTTCAAATCCCAAAACAGCCTATACCAAGCACCTCTCACTACTGTGTAACGACGCTAGTGTCTGTCTGTCTGTCTGTCTGTCTGTCTGTCTGTCTGTCTGTGTGTGTGTGACGGTGCTAGTGTCTGTCTGTCTGTCTGTCTGTCTGTCTGTTTGTGTGTCTGTCTGTCTGTCTGTTTGTGTGTGTGTGTGTGACGGTGCTAGTGTCTGTCTGTCTGTCTGTCTGTCTGTCTGTCTGTCTGTCTGTCTGTCTGTCTGTCTGTCTGTGTGTTTGGCGACTCTAGTGTCTATCTGTCTGTCTGTCTGTCTGTCTGTCTGTCTGTCTGTCTGTCTGTCTGTCTGTCTGTCTGTCTGTGTGTCTGTGTGTCTGTGTGTCTGTGTGTCTGTGTGTCTGTGTGTCTGTGTGTCTGTGTGTGTTTGGCACCTCTAGTGTAATGTCCATGTAACACAGCCCTTTAATGTGCCTTCTTCTTTTCAACGTCACCATCCGGATGGGTCATTGGTTTGCTATCGGTCTTCTGCAAACCTACTTTTACAGTTGTTTAGTACACTTTATTGAAGAACACGTGTTCTGACGGTGAAGTGGACATATCATATCCCGAAATAAACACATATCTCACCACAATACACTTTCATAGAAAGTTAGTAGAAAATAAATAAGATCTTGCTACCATGGAATGGAAAATACCTGTCTATTTGTGGAAAAATACCTCTGATTAACTCTTTAGTTATATCACAGTTTACCTGTTTGCTTATGGCCCTGTCTATACCTAATGACCTGTTTGCTTATGGCCCTGTCTATACCTAATGACTTGTTTGCTTATGGCCCTGTCTATACCTAATGACCTGTTTGCTTATGGCCCTGTCTATACCTAATGACCTGTTTGTTTATGGTCTCTGTCTATAACTTTAATGACTCTGCTGCGTCCCTGTCTATACCTAATGACCTGTTTGCTTATGGCCCTGTCTATACCTAATGACCTGTTTGCTTATGGCCCTGTCTATACCTAATGACCTGTTTGCTTATGGCCCTGTCTATACCTAATGACCTGTTTGCTTATGGCCCTGTCTATACCTAATGACTTGTTTGCTTATGGCCCTGTCTATACCTAATGACCTGTTTGCTTATGGCCCTGTCTATACCTCATGACCTGTTTGCTTATGACTATACCTAATGACCTGTTTGCTTATGGCCCTGTCTATACCTAATGACCTGTTTGCTTATGGCCCTGTCTATACCTAATGACCTGTTTGCTTATGGCCCTGTCTATACCTAATGACCTGTTTGCTTATGGCCCTGTCTATACCTAATGACCTGTTTGCTTATGGCCCTGTCTATACCTAATGACCTGTTTGCTTATGGCCCTGTCTATACCTAATGACTTGTTTTTTAAATTATATGACCAAAAAACGTTCTCTTTTATTTGTAACAGGGAGCCAGACAAAATTAATTGGGCCTATTTATATAATAAATATGAATTCGGAGGGCAAGAAATGATTAAATATGAAAGCATTAGACCTCTCACTGAAGGCTTTAGTCATACAAAAGTTCTACTTAAATTCTAACTGGTTCTCTAACACATTAGTGAGAATGTCTCACCCCATGTTCAAGGCCTGTTCCCCTTGGTTCTTTAACACATTAGTGAGAATGTCTCACCCTGTCTGCATGTTCAAGGCCTGTTCCCCCTTGGTTCTCTAACACATTAGTGAGAATGTCTCACCCCAATAGGACTGGTGGGGAGTTATGTCACGCATGCAGCTAACAAAATGACAACACAATGACAACAAAATGACAACACAATGACAACACATTGACAACACAATGACAACTAAATGACAACACAATGACAACAAAATGACAACACAATGACAACACATTGACAACACAATGACAACTAAATGACAACACAATGACAACAAAATGACAACAAAATGACAACACAATGACAACACATTGACAACTAAATGACAACACAATGACAACACAATGACAACAAAATGACAACTAAATGACAACACAATGACAACACAATGACAACAAAATGACAACACAATGACAACACAATGACAACAAAATGACAACACAATGACAACACAATGACAACACAATGACAACACATTGACAACAAAATGACAACAAAATGACAACACAATGACAACACAATGACAACAAAATGACAACACAATGACAACACAATGACAACAAAATGACAACACATTGACAACACAATGACAACACAATGACAACACAATGACAACAAAATGACAACACATTGACAACAACTACTTGCAGCATTACTGCAAAAAATGGACAAGGCAAGTAGAAGCCTTTAAACCAAAATCGGTTAAAGAAAATTGTGATTAATAAAAAAGTATACCAGTTTAATTTAAAGACCACAGAATCATCAGCCAATAGCTGGAAAGATATTTTTGATGCACCTGATAAATGAACTGATACACAAAACTACGCTGGATTCAAAGATTGAGATTGAGTTTATTTGTATTTTTACAGTGCACATCAATCAATGTTTCAGTAAAAGTGCTGGTTCAAACGCAGTCCCTAGGCAGGTTATTTAAAAACAATTACAATTTATACAATCATTGAGCAGTGAGCACACGCAAGAGCAACAGTCTTGAAGGAGTTCCCACATATGCTGAGCACTTGTTGGCTGCTTTCTCTTCACTTTGCGGTCCATCTCATCCCAAACCATCTCAATTTGGACATTGGATGTACACCAGGATTGAGGTGTTTTAAACAAGTAGTGTATCCCGGGTGGCGCAGTGGTTAAGGGCGCTGTACTAACAGAGACCCTGGGTTCGCGCCCAGGCTATGTCATAACCGGCCGCGACCGGGAGGTCTGTGGGGCGACGCACAATTGGCCTAGCATTGTCCGGGTTAGGGAGGGTTTGGCTAGTAGGAAAATCTGGGCCGGGCGCAGTGCACACTAACCAAGGTTGCCAGGTGCACGGTGTTTCCTCTGACACATTGGGTTGGATGCGCGCTGTGTTAAGAAGCAGTGTGGCTTGGTTGGGTTGTGTATCGTAGGACGTATGAACTTCAACCTTCGTCTCTGCCGAGCCCGTATGGGAGATGTGGCGATACAAGATAGTAGCTACTAAACAATTGGAAAATTGGGGAGAAAAAGGGGTAAAATAAAAAATAAAATAAATAATAATGGTTGTAACTATTTGCCACAAAATCAACTATATTGTCACAATTAATGAAAAAAAAAGTGTGCTTTTTGGTCATAATTTAAGTTTAGGGTTAGACATGAGGTTGGCAGTCTGGATAAGGTTAAGTTTAAAATCAGATTTTAAGAAGAGAAATTATAGAAATAGGGGGCGTTACATATGACGCTGACAGATAGGGCAACCGTGCTTCTAGCTCTTTAGCAACTTTGCAATATTTCGTTTTTTTATGTTCTAATTATTATCCCAGACCTTCTTTTGTGTTATTACATACAACCGAAAGAACTTTTGGATATCAGAGAGGCCCTAACTCACCAGCATTACCAGCACTACGATCAGGAATATGACTTTCCTGAATTGGATCCTTTGTTCGCACCTCCCCAGCGCAATTGAACTGATTCCAGAGGCTGACCCAAAACAACGGCGCGTAGACGAGGTATTCGGAGTGGACTCCTATACCGACTCAGGAGGTGCGCGCACCACCCACCGATTACTCACTAATATTCAGTCTCTGAATAATAAAGTTGACGAGCTCAGGGCGAGGATCTTCTTCCAGAGAGACATCAGGGATTTCAACATTGTCTGTTTCACGAAACATGGCTCTCTCTGGATATTCTGTTTGAGTCCGTACAGCCAGCTGGGTCTCAGTTCATCTGCAGACAGGAATATACTACCATTCAAAGGGTTGGGGTCACTTAGAAATTATTTTGAAAGAAAAGCACATTATTTTTCCAATAAAATAACATAAAATTGATCAGAAATACAGTGTAGACATTGTTAATGTTGTAAATGACTATCGTAGCTGGAAATGGCAGATTTTTTATAGAATATCTACATAGGCGTACAGAGGCCCATTATCAGCAACCATTGTCGGATCGATTACAGGCTCAAAATGGTCAGAAACAAATAACTTTTCTCTGAAACTCGTCAGTTTATTCTTATTCTGAGAAATGAAGGCTATTCCATTTGAGAAATTGCCAAGAAACTGAAGATCTCGTACAACGCTGTGTACTACTCCTTCACAGAACAGCGCACACTGGAATAGAATAAACAGAATGGAAAGAGGAGTGGGAGGCTCCGGTTCACAACTGAGTGAGAGGACAGGTACATTACAGTGTCTAGTTTGAGAAACAGACGCCTCTCAAGTCCTCAACTGGCAGCTTCATTAAATAGTACCCGCAAAACACCCGTCTCAACTTCAACAGTGAAGAGGTGACTCCAGGATGCAGAGTTCCTCTGTCCATTGTCTGTGATCTTTTGCCTATCTTAGTATTTTATTTTTATTGTCCAGTTGGAGATATGGCATTTTCTTTGCAACTCTGCCTCTGTCCATTTTGCTCCTCCCTTCCAAGAGGCAGACACTCAAACAGTAAGTATCGGTCCCAAAAACTATTCAACGCTGGTCTGACCAATCGGAATCCACGCTGTGACGACCCTCCCACTCTGTCTGCCGTATTCTGTCTTTGTTCTTGTTTCTTGCTTTGAGCCGGTTCGTGACAAGTGGGGGCTCGTCCAGGATCTTTGAACTATTGGTTTGGGAGACAATGCTGGTCTTACCAATCAGAATCCACGCTTCAGGTTTGTTTTGATCACATGGACTGGGAAATGTTCCGGGTAGCCTCTGGGAATAACACAGACGATCCGGGTAGCCTCTGGGAATAACACAGACGATCCGGGTGGCCTCAGAGAATAACACAGACGATCCGGGTAGCCTCTGGGAATAACACAGACGATCCGGGTGGCCTCTGGGAATAACACAGACGATCCGGGTAGCCTCAGAGAATAACACAGACGATCCGGGTAGCCTCAGAGAATAACACAGACGATCCGGGTGGCCTCTGGGAATAACACAGACGATCCGGGTAGCCTCAGAGAATAACACAGACGATCCGGGTAGCCTAATGAGAATAACACAGACGATCCGGGTAGCCTCAGAGAATAACACAGACGATCCGGGTAGCCTAATGAGAATAACACAGACGATCCGGGTGGCCTCAGAGAATAACACAGACGATCCGGGTGGCCTCAGAGAATAACACAGACGATCCGGGTAGCCTCAGAGAATAACACAGACGATCCGGGTGGCCTCAGGGAATAACACAGACGATCCGGGTGGCCTCTGGGAATAACACAGACGATCCGGGTAGCCTCAGAGAATAACACAGACGATCCGGGTGGCCTCTGGGAATAACACAGACGATCCGGGTGGCCTCAGAGAATAACACAGACGATCCGGGTAGCCTAATGAGAATAACACAGACGATCCGGGTAGCCTAATGAGAATAACACAGACGATCCGGGTGGCCTAAGAGAATAACACAGACGATCCGGGTGGCCTCTGGGAATAACACAGACGATCCGGGTAGCCTCAGAGAATAACACAGACGATCCGGGTGGCCTCAGAGAATAACACAGACGATCCGGGTAGCCTCTGGGAATAACACAGACGATCCGGGTAGCCTCTGGGAATAACACAGACGATCCGGGTGGCCTCAGAGAATAACACAGACGATCCGGGTAGCCTAATGAGAATAACACAGACGATCCGGGTAGCCTCAGAGAATAACACAGACGATCCGGGTAGCCTAATGAGAATAACACAGACGATCCGGGTGGCCTCAGAGAATAACACAGACGATCCGGGTGGCCTCAGGGAATAACACAGACGATCCGGGTGGCCTCTGGGAATAACACAGACGATCCGGGTAGCCTCAGAGAATAACACAGACGATCCGGGTGGCCTCTGGGAATAACACAGACGATCCGGGTGGCCTCAGAGAATAACACAGACGATCCGGGTAGCCTAATGAGAATAACACAGACGATCCGGGTAGCCTAATGAGAATAACACAGACGATCCGGGTGGCCTAAGAGAATAACACAGACGATCCGGGTGGCCTCAGAGAATAACACAGACGATCCGGGTGGCCTCAGAGAATAACACAGACGATCCGGGTAGCCTCAGAGAATAACACAGACGATCCGGGTGGCCTCAGGGAATAACACAGACGATCCGGGTGGCCTCTGGGAATAACACAGACGATCCGGGTAGCCTCAGAGAATAACACAGACGATCCGGGTGGCCTCTGGGAATAACACAGACGATCCGGGTGGCCTCAGAGAATAACACAGACGATCCGGGTGGCCTCTGGGAATAACACAGACGATCCGGGGAGCCTCAGAGAATAACACAGACGATCCGGGTAGCCTCAGAGAATAACACAGACGAAGAGGTATATAATGAG
>NW_027037164.1:0-17791 GCF_034236695.1 Oncorhynchus nerka
GCAGTATTTTCATTTTGGAAAAATAACGTTCCCGTAGTAAACGGGATATTTTGTCAGGACAAGATGCTAGAATATGCATATAATTGACAGCTTAGGATAGAAAACACTCTAAAGTTTCCAAAACTGTAAAAATATTGTCTGTGAGTATAACAGAACTGAGCGAAAGCCTGAGATAAATCCAATCCGGAGGTGACTCATCTTTTGAAAGCTCTGCGTTCCAATGCGTCCCTATTGAGCAGTGAATGGGCTATCAACCAGATTACTCTTTCTCCATATTCCCCAAGGTGTCTACAGCATTGTGACATATTTTTAAGTATTTATGTTGAAGAATACCCGTAAGCGGCTACATTACGCAACTGGTCACCTGATAACTCCCAGAGTGATTCTCGCGTAAAATACAGAGGTAGGCATTACTCCTACTGGTCCTACTGAAGAACGAATTGTCCCGATGGATATATTATCAAATAGATATTTGAAAAACACCTTGAGGATTGATTATAAACAACGTTTGCCATGTTTCTGTCGATATTATGGAGCTAATTTGGAATATTTTTCGCCGTTTTCGTGACTGCAATTTCTGGGCGATTTCTCAGCCAAACGTGAAGAACAAACGGAGCTATTTCGCCTACAAAAATAATATTTTTGGAAAAAAGGAACATTTTCTATCTAACTGGGAGTCTCCTGAGTGAAAACAACCCGAAGCTCATCAAAGGTAAACGATTTAATTTGATTTCTTTTCTGATTTCCGTGACCAAGTTACCTGCTGCTAGCTGGACAAAATGCTATGCTAGGCTATCGATAAACTTACACAAATGCTTATCTAGCTTCGGCTGTAAAGCATATTTAGAAAATCTGAGATGACAGGGTGATTAACAAAATGCTAAACTGTGTCTCAATATATTTCACTTGTGATTTTCATGAATAGGAATATTTTCTAGGAATATTTATGTCCGTTGCGTTATGCTAATTAGTGTCAGTCGATGATTACGCTCCCGCACGCGGGATGGGGAGTCACCAGAGGTTAATCTTCACCTTTAACCTCTTGCTTCTACCTGAGACGCTTGCGTCCCAACTAGAGCTCTGGAAATGCAAATGCGCTACGCTAAATGCTAATAGTATTAGTTAAAACTCAAACGTTCATTAAAATACACATGCAGGGTATCGAATTAAAGCTACACTCGTTGTGAATCCAGGCAACAAGTCAGATTTTTAAAATGCTTTTCGGTGAAAGCATGAGAAGCTATTATCTGATAGCATGCACCAATACACTACAACACAAAAGCCACGCAGGGGACGTAAACAAAATAATTAGCATTTCGGCGTTACACAAACCGCACAATAAAATAGAAAACAGTCCTTACCTTTCACCATCTTCTTTGTTGGCACTCCTGAAAATAAAACATCTTATCTATGTTACCCAACTAATTCTGATTCATCCCAAACAATGCCAAGAGTGGGCAAAGCTTTCATCAAGGCAAAGGGTTGCTCCTTGGAAGAATCTCAAATATATATATTTGTTTAACACTTTTTTGGTTTCTACATGATTCCATATGTGTTATTTCATAGTTGCTATCTCTTCACTATTATTCTACAATGTAGGAAATTGTACAAATAAAGAAAAACCCTGGAATGAGTAGGTGTGTCCAAACTTTTGACTGGTGCTGTATATATACATTGCATTCGAAATGTATTCAGACCCCTTCACTTTTTCCCCATTTTGTTACGTTACAGATTTATTCTAAAATGGATTAAAGAAATTACATTTATCATAAATTTCACAAAATACCCCATAAAGCAAAAACAACAGAAAATCTGTCACTGTCCCAATACTTGAATATACAATGAGCTCCAAAAGTATGTACATTTACAGAACATTAATTATGGTTATTACAAATTTAAGCAACTAAAAGCAGGTATATATTTAGTTGCTAATACATTAGGTACAGTTACCGTAGGTCATGGGGTAAGAATGTAATCTTGAGGATAATCTATTGTAAGGCATGTGTGTAAACCACAGTATCTCTGTTGTGACTTTGGATATTCAAGATAATTTATTTAATCATTACTGGAATAATCATTTGATCAAATGTATTATAATTAACTTAGTTATCCTATCCAAACAAATCCAAATGAAATGTTTTATATAGAGATGCCTTTAATTAACTCTATCAGTAGTTATCTTAACTGTTGTACCAGTCCCATATCAACAATAGTATTGTAACCACCCTGGGTAGTGTAACGACCCTGGGTTTATTAACGCGGAAATCTACTCTGCCGCACGAGCATGCTTTTGCGGCACAGTCGATAGCGCACCGGACCTCGGGCTCGAAGGTCGAGGGTTCGAGACCTGCTCCCTGCTGTTTCATTACAGTATTAAATCAACAGTCAGTGGCTATGTTCTCATTCTGAAAGTCATCTAAGGACCCAAACACTTGTAACGGAACTCAAGGCTACATTCATTATTTTGGCTTTATTTACTTGACTAAATAAGTTGGATAATGAGGTAGTTAACAGAGTAAGGCAAGGTAACGTCTAATGGAAAACTACACGGTTATTGAGGTAAGAATCGCCACAGGTCAACATACCTGAACTTCTGTACATGAACTCAGCAACTGTACAGTACCAGTCAAAAGTTTGGACATACCTACTCATTCCTGGGTTTTTCTTAATTTGTACTATTTTCTACATTTTAGAATGTAAAATGCGAAGACATCAAAACTATGAAAGGACATATGGAATCATGTATAAACAAAAAAAGTGTTAACCTGTTGCTTCTACTCGGGATGCTTGCGTCCCAACTCGAGCTCTGGAAATACAAATGCGCTACGCTAAATGCTAATAGTATTAGTTAAAACTCAAAAGTTCATTAAAATACACATGCAGGGTATCGAATTAAAGCTACACTCGTTGTGAATCCAGGCAACAAGTCAGATTTTTAAAATGCTTTTCGGCGAAAGCATGAGAAGCTATTATCTGATAGCATGTAACACCCAAAAAGACCCACAGGGGACGTAAACAAAATAATTAGCATTTCGGCGTTACACAAACCGCACAATAAAATAGAAAACATTCATTACCTTTCACCATCTTCTTTGTTGGCACTCCTAGATGTCCCATAAACACTATTTGGGTCTTTATTTCGATTAAATCGGTCCATATAAAGCCTAGATATCGTTATATGTAGACTGTGTGATAAACGAAAAAAACATTGTTTCAAAACGTAACGTCATTTTTTAAAATTCAAAAAGTCGACGATAAACTTTCACAAAACACTTCGAAATACGTTTGTAATGCAACTTTAGGTATTAGTAAACGTTAATAAGCGATCAAATTCATCAGGAGGCGATGTAAAGATCATTAGCTGTCCGTCTGGAAAAAATGTCCGGCTAGAAACTCAACGAAAATATCCGGTCCTAGACCATAGGAGATACGGTGCCCTACATCTGTTTGACCAAGAAAAAACTCGAAGGGAAATGACAAGACTCTAGACACCGTGTGGAAGCTGTAGGTACTGCAACCTCAGTCAATTAATTGTGGTTCACCTTTATCAATGGGTTCAAGTAGCGCATGGATATATTTTCCCATTTTCAGTGATCAGTTTTTCCTGTGCTTTTCAATGTAAATGCCGTTCTGGTAAAGCCACAGCAGTGATTTAACCAGTTTTATAAACGTCTGAGTGTTTTCTATCCACACAGACTAAGCAAATGCATATACTATATTCCTGGCATGAGTAGCAGGGCGCTGAAATGTTGCGCGATTTTTAACAGAATGTTCAAAAAAGTAGAGGGTCGACTTAAGAGGTTAAACAAATCCAAATGTATTTTATCTGTGAGATTCTTCAACGTAAACACCCTTTGCCTTGACAGCTTTGCATACTTTTGACTGAAACAGCGGTCCACCCTGTTTGAAACAGGATTGGGCCTTCCCCAAACTGTTGCCACAAAGTTGGAAGCACAGAATTTTCTAGAATGTGCTGTAGTGTTAACATTTCTCTTCACTGGAACTAATGGACCTGACCTGAACCATGAAAAGAAGCCCAGACCATTATTCCTCCTCCACCAAACTTTACAGTTGGGACTATGCATTCGGGCAGGTAGCGTTCTCCTGGCATCCGCCAAACCAAGACTTGTCTGTCAGACTGACAGTTGGTGAAGCGTGATTCATCATTCCAGAGAACGCATTTCCACTGCTCCATAGTCCAATGGCGGCGAGTTTTACAGCACTCAAGCCGAGTCTTGACTTTGTGCATGGTGATCCTAGCCTTGTTTGCAGCTGCTCAGTCATGGAAACCCATTTCATGAAGCTCCCGACGAACAGTTCGTCTGCTGACGTTGCTTCCAGAGGCAGTTTGGAAATCGGTAGTGAGTGTTGCAACCAAGAGCAAACCATTTTTACAGGCTATGTGCTTCAGCAATCCTGTTCTGTGAGCTTGTGTGGTCTACAACTTCCTACCACTGAGCCGTTGTTGCTCCTAGACGTTTCCACTTCACAATATCAGCACCTAGAGTTGACCAGGGAAGCTCTAGCAGGGCAGAAATTTGATGAACTGACTTGTTGGAAAGGTGGAATCCTATGACGGCGCCACGTTGAAAGTCACTGAGTTCTTCAGCAAGGACATTCTACTGCCAATGTTTGTTAAGGAGATAGCACACCGCCATGCAATCTTTTACACACCTGTCAGCAATGGGTGTGGCTGAAATAGCCGAATCCACTCATTTGAAGTGATGTCCATATATACTGTGACAATTCTCTTCAGGTTTAGGAGAGTTTGTACACAAATGCAGTGGGAGACCTACACAAAATAACACCAGAGAGAGTTCTATCAAACAGGATAGTGCTTTAATGTTTGTTTCTGGAGCACCCCAGGTCGCAGACTTGGTCGACGATAGCAGGGTTCGGTACACAAATCGGGTTCTCGGTAGATCCGAGTCCAAAACTGCCAACAGGTAAGTCCAAACAGTCCAGGGATCTCATTTATAAAACTGTGTGGAGGATTCAAGTTAAAAGGTGGCATATTGACAAAACACAGAAAGTGCTTACTCACAAAAATATTCTGATTGATAACACAGTGCGCACACATGTCCCATGCCGGTTCCCTTTATAAATCAGAATCAACTGTAAATTTGGAACACATGAGCAAGCGTCTTGTCCCACCCTTTTAACGGCCATAGATGTTTGTAAATAGTCAGTGAAACGCCCATAATTAATATTCATCCATACTGACTGCATGATGACAATGACTGCAAATCCTGACAGAAAGGCAGGTGAAATGAAAGTTCTTGTAGGCGAGGTTGAAACAGGAAAATATATATTGTTTGGTGGACACAGTGTGGGCATTACAAATGACAAAAAGGCGTTAGAGTGGCAGCCGATGTGAAAGAAGGTCGGACCCTTTAAAAAAAGAAAAGAGGCCAAAAGGTGCATAGCCTTATACAGACAAAGTGTTTGTGAAACAGGCGGGAGAAAGAAGACACCGGAACTTAAAACCCCTTAATGAGCAAATGGCCAGTATTATAGGGGAATCCGTCCTGAATGGAGTGGTGACGGAGGTGGAGGGGCCACGGGCATGCAAGACACACCGGATGATCCAGGTATGTAATTAGTATTCCCTTGTTTGAAAAGAGGTCAACCAAATGCATTCAGGTTGTGTTTAAACATTTATTTACACAAACAATTGTGACATTATCTATTGTTTTTAGTCGCTTGCTTGTTCCAGCAGGGTCAGTGGTGCTGCAGCTGAGCAGGAGCTGAGTGCGCCCATCCCCGCGTCACAACCCTCCAATGGCCGTGTCCTCACAGATTCTGTCCTGCAAACGCAAAGAGACACCATCAACGCTATTAACGAGGTTGCCAAGGAGTTGAAGTGGGACAGGCACGGCTTGGTTTCTGCGGGTGCTTCTCTGTAAAGCTGGGCCCACTACAGCACAGAGATCCAAGAGAACAGTTTGTCCTACTTAGTTTGTCCTACTGTTCACATAATTTATGAGAATACATTTCAAAACATGCAAGTATTGTTTAATAATTACAGATCCAATTAAATATGATTCCCGATTAACTGTACAACATATTTGAGGGGTTCTTTTGCAAAAACAGATATCTCCGTTTGTATTTATTTATCTAAATCATGTTTTTTGTGTTTTTTTTGTCTGCAATCTAGGGAACTCTTCATATATAATACGTGAGAGGTAATATTTTGATTTATTTTACACAATGGTATCAATTTCAAAGCGTTTCTATAGTTTCATTCTTCTGCCATAGAAGTCGCAGTTTCTCATTTCTCCAGTTTATGTGTGTACCTATGGGTCAAAGTGTCCGTGGAGGACCGCACATTCTCCCATCAAGTTTGTTTTTTGTAAATTTGCTTAGAAAGTGGCGTAAACCTTCTTTTGTGCATACGCAAAGTTTATAAATGAGGCTCCAAGGCATACACGGTAAATCCAACAGATGTAATATCACTTTCTCATTCTCAATGGTTCACAGGTCCACAGCGCCTAGCTCTTTCTTCCTGGTGTGGCTTAACCCCTTATATGTGGTCTGCCCCTCCTTGAGAGCATTCTCTTTGTTGCGGCTTGGTTGGGTTGTGTATCGGAGGACGCATGACTTTCAACCTTCGTCTCTCCCGAGCCCGTACGGGAGTTGTAGCGATGAGACAAGATAGTAGCTACCAAAACAATTGGATACCACAAAATCGGGGAGAAAAAGGGGTAAAATTCACACACAAAAGAAAAAAAGGAAAAAAAAGAATAACAAAATATATTTATTAACTGAAGTAAAGTAAACACAATTAACAATGGTGTGTGTGTAGTCATTAGTGTAAGTGAGTGGTTGCGTGTACATGTGATAATGAGGGGTGTTGAAAGGTGCCAATGCAAACAAACAAAACAGCCACAAAAATGCCACAACCAAAATCTGTCTGTGTCTGCATGGAGAGAGTCTCCTCGATGAAAGGTGAAGAGTTGCATTTATCCTGGGACACACCCGAGCCCAGGTGTGTCCCATTTCGCTGACGACATTCCCGGCTCCGCCCACCGACATCCTATTAAGGAAAACAAGAGAAAAGAGAAAGAATTCGGCAGGTGTTTTTCAAATATCTATTCAATAATATATCCATCGGGACAATTAGTTTTTCAGTAGGACCGATTGGAGTAATGCCTACCTCTGTATTTTACGCGAGAATCTCTCTGGGAGCATCAGGTGACCACTTGCGCAATGTAGCCGCTTACGGGTATTCTTCAACATAAATGCATAAAACTACGTCACAATGCTATGGACACCTTCGGGAATACAGAGAAAGAGTAATCTGGTTGATAGCCCATTCACTGCTCAATAGGGACGCATAGGAACGCAGCGCTTTCAAAACATGAGGCACTTCCGGATTGGATTTTTCTCAGGCTTTCGCCTGCAACATCAGTTCTGTTATACTCAGAGACAATATTTTTACAGTTTTGGAAACTTCAGAGTGTTTTCTATCCTAAGCTGTCAATTATATGCATATTCTAGCATCTTGTCCTGACAAAATATCCCGTGTACTACGGGAACGTTTTTTTTCCCAAAAATGAAAATACTGCCCCCTATTCACAACAGGTTAGAACAAATTCTTATTTTCAATGACAGCCTAGGAACAGTGGTTTAACTGCCTTGTTCAGAACAACAGATTTTTACCTTGTCAGCTCAGGGATTTGATCTTGCAACCTTTCGGTTACTAGTCCAACGATCAAACCACTAGGGTACCTGTCGCCCCAATGGGTATGGAAAAGCGTGCGTGTGAAATACGCAACTGCTATTGCAAGGGCATAGGTCTCATGGGTAGTAGCCTACAACTGCCATGTTTTTTTAGGACATTGAAGAACAAGATGTTTTGCTGATGATATGTGAATTATGTTCTGCTGCTTGATGACTGTAAACGAGCATTCAGACAAGTCTTCCTGATTGAACTTTCGAGTTGGTGGCGCGCAGTGATGTGGGCTGGTGTGGATAAAATGTCCAAGGCCGAATTCTTGTCCCAGTCAGGCCCTGGATACCATGATTGAAAAGTAACTTGTTTTTATTTTCTGCTCGTGTCGCGCTGTGTGGACAATTGAAAGCTTAATTTTCTTCTAACGTTGCAAGACAGTTGAGTGAGTTTTGATATTAAAATTGCTGGATGTGAAAAACGTTCTGTAGAACATTGGCTATTTAAAGAATTTGCATCAGGGACGACACAAACACACAATGTGTGTCGTGCCAAAGGGTAACTTTTAATCCAAGGATACTTATCCTCACAGGGTACATCTACCAAATTGTAGATGACGTTCCCCACCTAGAATATATGAATGAGATAATAGAATTGTTAAACCAGTGCTACCAACATGTAGATAATGTTTCTCACATAGACACGACAGTGAAAATACAGCATGTATAAGATAATGGACTCAGTCTCTAGTGATAGTAAATACCCTTGACTTAGTTAAAAGGTTAATGAAATTAAATTAAAATGTAGTGTTCCCTGTGCATTCACCTTAATGTATTTTATTTAACTGTTTGATGTGTCTCAGTTCAAAGACAGACAGGTCTTCAAATGATGTGTCTTAATAGATTTAATGTTGAAAACGTGTTTTTTAAACATATCATACCCTATAGTTTGTAAAACACTGTTGATTTGAGCCCTACTGCTGTATTTTGTGGTTGTGATGAGTAGTGTTACTGAATTCAATGTACAATGTTATCTATTAAACATGACATTACAGTACGGTAATATAAAGTTGCTGATTCTTAACTTCTAAGCAACCATTTCAGACTCAGAATTGTCATACTTCAATAGTATTTCACTTCATTAATGTAATTACATCAACAGTAGTTTAAAGAGTAAGACAATTATTTGTTAACATGTTTATATACTGTATATCCATACTAGAGTATAAATGCAGTATGAAATGGAAATAATATCACTGTAAGAATGGTTTAAAAATACATTATAAACTATATTAAAATAATTATGAATCATAATAAAAATAAAGTAATTAAAAAAATTAAATTAAATGTTACTATCTATCAATCACACAGTTTCATGTTAAGATAGTTGTGTACTCTTGGAAACTGAGAAATAACAAGAAAAGTAAATACATTGAATCAGTAACAAGAAAGGTGAAACATTTAGACATGTCTTGGAATTATAGTTTGAACAATTCATAACAGCATTAAGTGTGAAAACCCAATCCAAATGCAATTTGACATAATGTATCATTATTACAAAATAACTACTGGCTAGAGTGTGAAAATTAGAATATAAGGGATATGAGACAGTAAGGAAAAACTAAGGGGACGTGACTGAGGTGAAAGACAATGTTTAATATCCAAATTGGTTAGAATCAGGTGAACGTTAGGGTTAAGAATAGGGTTACGTGCTATGATGTGTACAAACCCTGGATGACTGGCATCGTGCTCTGTATTGAAGCTACTGGTGCAGCTATCTTGGCACTCCTCCCCAATTGTAAAAATATTTTGGAAGCTATAGAAATGCATTTATTAATGTCTACATCCGTTTTGACATATTTATTCTATGACAGACACCTTAATGCATACTTTAAAATTATACTATGTAAGCTGAACATAAAATTTAAACAATATATTTTAAAAACAGTCCGTAAAGTCTTTATTTTTGGAGAGTACTAATGTTCCTGTCCCCACTACAACAAAACATACTTAAAAACATGTAATTTTGTCCTTGAACATTTTAATTGAAATACTGTAGAATTCTATTCAATTCCATTGGAGGACTACTAGGGAGTGCCAATATGGCCGACCGGTGGCTTCAAAGTCTCTCAATGACCAATAAATACTGTAGCATCAACAATCCAGGGTTTATATACGTCATTGGTTATGTGTTTGGTTAAGGTTAGGGGGTTGGTTAAGGATATAGTTAGGGTTACGGTAAGGGTTAGTTTTCAGGGTTTTGGCAAGTCGAGCTGTAAATGGGATGTTGGTCAGAAAAGTCCCCTTAGTCTCTACTGTAATAGTATTTACAGCTTCATACTCGGTTCAGTTTCTCCTTCTTACTTCTTCCCCTTTTCTTCCTTGTGGAAGATCTTCCCATCAGGCTGCTCCTTCCATCTCAGTTTGACATCATCAGACATCCCCTTCCCAGTCAATTCCTTCTTTATCTGAGGAACACAAACAGAATTTTGTTTACTGGCTGGTCTACCAACTATGCAGTCAGTACTGGCTAACACTTTACTGCATACCCCCTTATGTATGCATTCATAAACTATTTATAACAGTTATATAAGACATTATAAAATCAGTCATAGACAGTCATAAACATTATGGTCGTTATAGATAACAGGTAAATCTGTAGTCAATGGTATATAATTTAGCCAGATACTGCAGTAACCCTTTATCACTTGTAACCCACTATCAGTATCACCACTAAAATGGCTGTAATTTCTCAATGAGGAACAGAAGGTGAAATCCACCTGCTGCAAGATGGCCTCCTGAATGGCAGGATCAGTCAGGACCATGTTCTGGTCCTTTGGGGCCAGCTTCACTCTCACTACCTGCTGAGTCTTCGTCACTGCGGGAGCTAACAGAGCCAGAGACGGAGCCAGAGACGGAGCCAGAGACGGCGCCAGAGACAGAAACAGAGCAGACCTAACTCACTCTATTAAATTAATCATAACAGGAACATTTTACATTAGCTAGAAATTCAAAAGGAAATGATCTTAACAGAGAAAAATGTCTTCTATGTGCTACCTATATCCCCCCACTAGAATCCCCATACTTGAATGAAGACAGCTTCTCCATCCTGGAGGGGGAAATTAATAATTTCCAGGCCTAGGGACATGTACTAGTCTGTGGCAACCTAAATGCCAGAACTGTACAAGAACCTGACTGACACCCTCAGCACACAGGCGGACAAACTCCTACCTGGAAATGACAGCATTCCCTCCCCAATATGCACCCCAGGCACAACTAAGACAACATAACCAACAAAAACGGGTCACAACTCCCGCAGCTCTGTCACATGCTGGGTATGTACATAGTCAATGGTAGGCTTCGAGGGGACTTCTATGGTAGGTACACCTATAGCTCACCTCTTGGCAGTAGTACTGTAGACTACTTTATCACTGACCTCAACACAGAGTCTCTCAGAGCATTCACATTCAGACCACTGACACCCCTATCAGATCAAAGCAAAATCACACTACAGGAACAGAGCAATGCTCAATAATGAGGCATCAAAGCCATGAGCTGAATAAAATTAAGAAATGCTATAGATGTCACGACTTCCGCCAAAGTCTGTCCCTCTCCTTGTTTCTAGCCATCGCCGATCCACTTTTCATTTTCATTTTGTTTTGTCTTTGTTTTACACACCTGGTTTCAATTCCCCAATTACATGTTCATTATGTAACCCTCTGTTTGCCCCATGGTTTTTGTGCGTGATTGTTTTACATATGTTCGGCCCGTTATTGTGGGCTCGGTATTACGACATGTTATTTGGAATATTTGAGTAAAGTTACTTGTGTTACACATCTCTGCTGTCCTGCGCCGGATTCCTCTGCACCATCTACACCCAGACCATTACAATAGATGGAAGGAAAGTATGTGGAAACCTACCAAAAAACTATTAGGCAACAAAAATTTCAAACCCATTTAGACAACTTCCTGGATAAAACTTTCCACTGTAATAGTGAAGGTGTAAACTTGGCAGTAGAAAACCTAATCAGTGTATTTGACCTCTCAGCTTCACTATAAAATAAAACATAAAATTAATGACAAATGGTTTAATGAAGAATGCAAAAATCTAAGAACGAAATTGAGAAAACTGTCCAACCAAAAACAGAGACCCAGAAAACCTGAGTCTACGCCTTCACTATGATGAATCACTAAAACAATACAGAAATACACTACGGATAAAGAAGGAACAGCATGTCAGAAATCAGCTTAACCTCTTGAACCTCTGGGGGCAGTATGTCATTTTTGGATGAAAAACGTTCCCGTTTTAAACAAGATATTTTGTCACGAAAAGATGCCCGACTATGCATATAATTGACAGCTTTTGAAAGAAAACACTCTGACGTTTCCAAAACTGCAAAGATATTGTCTGTGAGTGCCAAAGAACTAATGCTACAGGCGAAACCAAGATGAAATTTCATACAGGAAGTGAGCCAGATTTTTGAGGCACTATGTTCCAATGTCTCCTTATATGGCTGTGAATGCGCAAGGAGAGAGCCTAAACTTTCTGTCGTTTCCCCAAGGTGTTTGCAGCATTGTGACGTATTTGTAGGCATATCATTGGAAAATTGACCATAAGAGACTACATTTACCAGGTGTCCGCTCGGTGTCCTCCGTCGAAACTATTGTGTAATCTCCAGGTGCGTGCATTTTCCATTTTGAACAGAGGAGAAACCAAACTGCCACGAGTGACTTATCATCGAATAGATATGTGAAAAACACCTTGAGGATTGATTCTAAACAACGTTTGCCATGTTTCTGTCGATATTATGGAGCTAATTTGGAAAAAAGTTCAGCGTTGTAAGTGACTGCATTTTCCAGCCTTTTTCTTAGCCAAACGTGATGAACAAAATGGAGCTATTTCGTCTACACAAATAATATTTTGGGAAAAAATGAACATTTGCTATCTAATTAAGAGTCTCGTCATTGAAAACATCCGAAGTTCTTCAAAGGTAAATGATTTTATTTGAATGCTTTTCTTATTTTTGTGAAAATGTTGCCTGCTGAATGCTAGGCTTAATGCTATGCTAGGCTATCAATACTCTTACACAAATGCTTGTGTAGCTTTGGTTGAAAAGCATATTTTGAAAATCTGAGATGACAGTGTTGTTAACAAAAGGCTAAGCTTGTGTTTGAATATATTTATTTCATTTCATTTGCGATTTTGATGAATAGGAAACGTTGCGTTATGGTAATGAGCTTGAGGCTATGATTACACTCCCGGATACGGGATTGCTCGTCGCTAGAGGTTAAACCCCACCCTCTTCAACATATACAGTGGGGCAAAAAAGTATTTAGTCAGCCACCAATTGTGCAAGTTCTCCCACTTAAAAAGATGAGAGAGGCCTGTATTTTTCATCATAGGTACACTTCAACTATGACAGACAAAATGAGAAAGAAAATCCAGAAAATCACATTGTAGGATGTTTAATGAAATTATTTGCAAATTTGTATATCAACAAATTGGTGAGGGCACTAGAACAGTCTGCAGCACCCGGCCTCACCCTACTAGAATCTGAAGTCAAATGTCTACTGTTTGCTGATGATCTGGTGCTTCTGTCCCCAACCAAGGAGGGCCTACAGCAGTCCCTAGATCTTCTGCACAGATTCTGTCGACCCAGTAAATCTCAGTAAGACAAAAAATAATGGTGTTCCAAAAACGGTCCAGTTGCCAGGACCACAAATACAAATTCCATCTAGACACCATTGCCCTAGAGCACACAAACAACTATAGATGCCTTTGCTTAAACATCAGCACCACAGGTAACTTCCACAAAGCTGTGAACGAGCTGAGAGACAAGGCAAGAAGGGCCTTCTACGCCATCAAAATGAACATAAAATCTGACATAACAATTCGGTTCTGGTTAACGTCTCTTTTCTGGATTTTGATCATTAGTGGGTATCGGCCTAATTCTGCTCTGCATGCATTATTTGGTGTTTTACGTTGTACCCAGGATATTTTTGCAGAATTCAGCATTTAGAGTCTCAATTTGGTGTTTGTCCCATTTTGTAAATTCTCTGTTGGTGAGCGGACCCAATACCTCAAAACAGTAAAGGGCAATTGGTTCTATAGTTGATTCAAGTCATTTTAAAGTACAAAAGGGAAACTAAATAAACATAAATATGGTTTGTATTTACAATGGTGTTTGTTCTTCACTGGTTGCTCTTTTCTTGTGGAAACAGGACACAAATCTTGCTGCTGTGATGGCACACTGGGATTTCACCCAGTAGATATGGGAGTTTATCAAAATTGGGTTTGTTTTTCATTGTGGATCTGTGTAATCTGAGGTAAATATGTGTCTCTAATATGGTCATACATTTGGGAAGAGGTTAGGAAGTGCAGCTCAGTTTCCACATAATTTTGTGGGCAGTGTGCACATAGCCTATCTTCTCTTGAGAGCCAGGTTTACCTATGGTGGCCTTTTTCAATAGCAAGGCTATGCTCACTGAGTCTGTACATAGTCAAAGCTTTCCTTAAGTTTGGTTCAGTCACAGTGGTCAGGAATTCTGCCACTGTGTACTCTCTGTTTAGGGTCAAATAGCATTCTAGTTTGCTCAGTTTTTTTATTAATTCTTTCCAACGTGTCAAGTAATTATCTTTTTGTTTTCTCATGATTTTGTTGGGTCTAATTGTGTTGCTGTCCTGGGGCTCTGTGGGGTGTGTTTGTGTTTGTGAACAGAGCCCCAGGACCAGCTTGCTTAGGGGACTCTTCTCCAGGTTAATCTCTTTGTAAGTGATTGCTTTGTTATGGAAGGTTTGTGAATCTGTGTGAATTTAAGTGTGCTCTCTCTAATTCTCTCTTTCTCTCTTTATTTCTCTCTCTCGGAGAACCTGAGCCCTAGGACCATGCCTCAGGACAACCTGACATAATGATTCCTTGCTGTCCCCAGTCCACCTGGCCATGCTGCTGCTCCAGTTTCAACTGTTCTGCCTTATTATTATTGGGTCATGCTGGTCATTTATGAACATTTGAACATCTTGGCCATGTTCTGTTATAATCTCCACCCGGCACAGCCAGAAGAGGACTGGCCACCCCACATAGCCTGGTTCCTCTCTAGGTTTCTTCCTAGGTTTTGGCCTTCCTAGGGAGTTTTTCCTAGCCACCGTGCTTCTACACCTGCATTGCTTGCTGTTTGGGGTTTTAGGCTGGGTTTTTGTACAGCACTTTGAGATATCACGAAGGTCTATATAAATGCATTTGATTTGATTTGATTTGAATCGCTTCCTTTTAGGTGGTTGTAGAATTTAACTATTTGCACATAATATGACATTTGAAATGTCTTTATTCTTTTGGAAATCTTGTGAGTGTAATGTTTAATGTTAATTTTTAATGTTTCTGTCAATCTGGCCCTGTCTCTCTGTCAATTCAATTTAATTTAAGGGCTTCATTGGCATGGGAAACATATGGTAACATTGTCAAAGCAAATGAAGTAAATAAAACAAAAGTGAAATAGAGAGAGACAGAGCCAGAGCCAGACACTAACTCTCACCACCTACTCTTCTTCATTGGTTCTAACAGAGACAGATAGGGTAACTTCACACACACACACACACACACACACACACACACACACACACACACACACACACACACACAATAAAATATACTGTAACTCACCACCGTAGCAGCAGAAGGGAAGTGTCGTCTCACATGTGTAGTCTGCCCATTTGCCTGATTTATCGAACATCGACACACAGTTCCCGTAGCGATTATTGGGTGCTCCTGAACGCCAGAATCTGAATGAAGAGTTACTCTGGTCCGACCAGCTCCAGTCTCTGAACAGGCCGATCCACACCCAGTTTCCTTTCGGTACAATGTTCCCTATCTTCCTGCTCTCAGCCAGGTTCCTCACACTGGCCATGTCTGTGTAGTGATGTCTGCAGTAGCTCTGCCCTTCATCCCACGTCATACTTCCATTTGACAAGATGAACCTCTCAGAAATGATGGTTGTCTTTCCTGCAAATGTTTAACGTTGAATGTAAGTATCATCTATAGTTATTTTTTACATAAGAAATTTAACAATTTGTCACATTTGACTGTGTAAAACCTAGCAGTACTACTTATTTCTCTGAGGGTAAGGCGGATACAATACTTCAGAAAGTATTCATACCCCTTGACTTTTTCCACATTTTGTTGTGTTACTGTAGTGGGTAGTAATATTTATAATTTAGGTTATTATAAATAACTCAAATGTGACTGATAATAAGACTAAGCAATTAGCCTATTAAAATGTTTATCTGACTCCATAAAGATAGTTAGGAGTATGCAAGAGACTATGGTTTAGTTACAGTAATAGGCAAATATCTGAGAATGGATTCAAAATACAATTGTATTTATTTACTTTGTAAAAATGAATGGATTCACATACAAGACTTAAAGCTTAAGTAACAAACCATTAACAAGCATTACAAGGCATTATTCTCGTAATTGTCAGAGAGAGAGAGAAATCATAGCCTGAATGGCCATGCCCCAAAAGTCAGTTGGGTGGAGAAATAAAGAGAGAGAGAGAGAGAGAGAGAGAGAGAGAGAGAGAGAGAGAGAGAGAGAGAGAGAGAGAGAGAGAGTGTGTGTGTGTATCTCACTAGAGAAGTTAAGGAACAAAAAAGTGATAGAACAATGAATCCGAGACCAGGAGGAGATGTTCTCACGGACGTCCTGTGGTCACTGGCGCCAGGAGAGGTGTGAAGACTAAATGAATGTTACTGGGTGAATGAAATTGTGGTGTTTACTTTTTTTCAAGAGCTTATAAAGAGCTGCCGAAATTTGATATGTCTTATTGCATTGTATGCTTTCTGATTGATGTATTTTTAAAGTGACTGGATTAGAACTGTAGGGTGGGTTGACTGGTTATTAAGCACATTTCTGTTGTCTGGACAGATTATTTGAATTGAGTTGATTAGAGTCTGGGTTTGTTTTCGTGTCTTTTTGTTTTTACTAGCGAAGTGTTAAGTAACACGAAGCGTTAAGTAATTCAGGCTGGGGCTGCGTTCCTACTTGAATTTGATTGAAAGGACAACACATTTGTTCATACTTTGAGAACTTGTTACCAAACTCCTGTGTGTATCACACACACAGTTTTTCTCTTACAGATTATTCTACATTTACATTACATTTAAGTCATTTAGCAGACGCTCTTATCCAGAGCGACTTACAAATTGGTGCATTCACCTTATGACCTCCAGTGGAACAGTAGTGCATCTAAATCTTTTCAGGGGGGGGGGTGAGAGGGATTACTTTATCCTATCCTAGGTATTCCTTAAAGAGGTGGGGTTTCAGGTGTCTCCGGAAGGTGGTGATTGACTCCGCTGTCCTGGCGTCGTGAGGGAGTTTGTTCCACCATTGGGGGGCCAGAGCAGCGAACAGTTTTGACTGGGCTGAGCGGGAACTGTACTTCCTCAGTGGTAGGGAGGCGAGCAGGCCAGAGGTGGATGAACGCAGTGCCCTTGTTTGGGTGTAGGGCCTGATCAGAGCCTGGAGGTACTGAGGTGCCGTTCCCCTCACAGCTCCGTAGGCAAGCACCATGGTCTTGTAGCGGATGCGAGCTTCAACTGGAAGCCAGTGGAGGGAGCGGAGGAGCGGGGTGACGTGAGAGAACTTGGGAAGGTTGAACACCAGACGGGCTGCGGCGTTCTGGATGAGTTGTAGGGGTTTAATGGCACAGGCAGGGAGCCCAGCCAACAGCGAGTTGCAGTAATCCAGACGGGAGATGACAAGTGCCTGGATTAGACCTGCGCCGCTTCCTGTGTGAGGCAGGGTCGTACTCTGCGGATGTTGTAGAGCATGAACCTACAGGAACGGGCCACCGCCTTGATGTTAGTTGAGAACGACAGGGTGTTGTCCAGGATCACGCCAAGGTTCTTAGCGCTCTGGGAGGAGGACACAATGGAGTTGTCAACCGTGATGGCGAGATCATGGAACGGGCAGTCCTTCCCCGGGAGGAAGAGCAGCTCCGTCTTGCCGAGGTTCAGCTTGAGGTGGTGATCCGTCATCCACACGGATATGTCTGCCAGACATGCAGAGATGCGATTCGCCACCTGGTCATCAGAAGGGGGAAAGGAGAAGATTATTTGTGTGTCGTC
>NW_027037165.1:0-17803 GCF_034236695.1 Oncorhynchus nerka
ACGGCTGTCATCCATTCTGTCAGTGGGAGGGTTCTGGTTTGGTGGAGTGACATCTCTCCTCCTATCCCTTCCATACAGATGTCATCCATTCTGTCAGTGGGAGGGTTCTGGTTTGGTGGAGTGACATCTCTCCTCTCCCTTCCATACGGCTGTCATCCATTCTGTCAGTGGGAGGGTTCTGGTTTGGTGGAGTGACATCTCTCCTCTCCTATCCCTTCCATACAGATGTCATCCATTCTGTCAGTGGGAGGGTTCTGGTTTGGTGGAGTGACATCTCTCCTCTCCCTTCCACACGGCTGTCATCCATTCTGTCAGTGAAAGGGTTCTGGTTTGGTGGAGTGACATCTCTCCTCTCCTATCCCTTCCATACAGATGTCATCCATTCTGTCAGTGGGAGGGTTCTGGTTTGGTGGAGTGACATCTCTCCTCTCCCTTCAACACGGCTGTCATCCATTCTGTCAGTGAAAGGGTTCTGGTTTGGTGGAGTGACATCTCTCCTCTCCTATCCCTTCCATACAGATGTCATCCATTCTGTCAGTGGGAGGGTTCTGGTTTGGTGGAGTGACATCTCTCCTCTCCTTTCCCTTCCATACAGATGTCATCCATTCTGTCAGTGGGAGGGTTCTGGTGTGGTGGAGTGACATCTCTCCTCTCCCTTCAACACGGCTGTCAGGCCATTCTCTCCTTTTTATTAGTTAGTAGGAGTCTCTCTCTCTCACTTGGGAGAAAAGGGAGGCAATTTAGGAGAAGAAGAAGGAGAGGGGGAGGTAGGTTCAGGTGTAACAGGGAGCCACAAATAAATATCTCCTCTTCTTCCCTTGCTTTCCCCCCTCTCTCACCCCTCTCTTTCCACCCCCCTCTTTCTTCCCACCCTCTCTGTCCCCCTCTCCCCTCACCCCTTTTCCCCCTCTCTCCCCCCCTCTCTCACCCCTCTCTTTCCACCCCCTCTTTCTTCCCACCCTCTCTGTCCCCCTCTCTCTTCCCCCTCTTTCACTCCTCTCTTTCCACACCCCTCTTCTTCCCCCCCTCTCACTCCTCTCTTTTCCCCCTCTACCCCCTCTCTTTCCACCCCCTCTCTTTTCCCCCTCTACCCCCTCTCTTTCCACACCTCTCTCTTTTCCCCCTCTACCTCTTCTCTTCCCCCCCTCTCTTTCCACCCGCCTCTCTTTTCCCCCTCTACCCCCTCTTTCCACTCCTCTCTTTTCCCCTCTACCCCCTCTCTTTCCACTCCTCTCTCTTTTCCCCTCTACCTCTTCTCTTCCCTCCTCTTTCACGCTCCTCTTATGGTGTAATAAGAGGAGTGTGAAATATGTCTTCCGCTCCTTCTTGACGAGAAGAGGGAGGGGCAGACTGAGTCCCAAGGCTTGCGAGACACAAAGAAATGACATACAGATGTAGGATCTTCATTTGAGCCGGTTTGCTACAGCAGGAAAATAATCCTGCAGCAACAGGAAATGTGAATTATTGTGTGGATTAGAATTAATGGATATTTTTTGTAGGGGTGTTCCATTTTTGGTTCGGGCAAATTTTTAAGTGGGAAAAAAAAGCCTTTATATACCTTGAATACACTACAAATGTGCATTTCCGGTATCTGTAGGTCCCAGACCATTATCCCGACAGGATGGAACAAAGGAGAGACCCAGTTCAAATTTCAAATACCCTAAAAAGGCATCCTTACTTCCTCATTTTCCTAGAGATGTTCACTGCTCCACTGCTAAATGTAAATGATTGGATAAGAGAAACACCCCAAGGAGCTAGTAGGAAGGCAGGATGCAGTAAAGGGATTCATTTGGGCTCCTGGGTGGTGCAGCGGTCTAATGCCCTGCATCTCAGTGCTAGAGGTGTCACTACAGACCCTGGTTCAGTGGTCTAAGGCACTGCATCTCAGTGCTAGAGGCGTCACTACAGGCCCTGGTTCAGTGGTCTAAGGCACTGCATCTCAGTGCTAGAGGCGTCACTACAGGCCCTGGTTCAGTGGTCTAAGGCACTGCATCTCAGTACTAGAGGTGTCACTACAGGCCCTGGTTCAGCGGTCTAAGGCACTGCATCTCAGTGCTAGAGGTGTCACTACAGACCCTGGTTCGATTCTGGGCTTTATCACAAACGGCGTGATTGGGAGTCCCATAGGGCGGCGCACAATTGGCCCAGCGTCCTCTGGGTTAGAGTGTGGCCGGGGTAGGCCAATCATTGTAAATAATAATTTGTCCTTAAATGACTTGCCTCGTTAAAGGTTAAATAAAAGAACTGTATTTGAACAGGGCCGGGCCAAATAAAGAGAGAGCTGGTTGAGAGAAGAAGTGAAAGGGGAAGAGTGAGAATGTATTATAGAAAAGGGAGGGAGAAAGAAGAGCAGTAAATGACGGACTGTAACTACCGAGGGGAAAGAGGGACATTAAGAGGATGTTGTGAACTATAATTACCGTAATACAGTGATGGATAGTTCAAAGCATTTAGGTGAAGAAAAGAGGTACATCTGCAATTATCACGGTTCTTTGCAACCAAAGGGCTCCCAAACTGACACCATCCACAGCCTCGTACACACCTTGGTATAGTACAAGGCGTGAAGGTTCTAGAAACATGTTAAATGTTAACCAAACATAATGACACATGATGGCTTCCTTGATTGGCAAGCAGTGTTGTCAACGCTGTCTGAGCGCCTCAGGGAGGGCATTATCCACTGACTGAGCCACCGACGTCTCCTCCCCTGAATTGTTGTTCCATTAAACTCCCCCGGGCCATGCGTCAGCATTTCACAGCACATGAGTCTCGCATTTCTGCATGAAGACTTTAATATACAATTAGACACCTACCTACACTGAACCCTTATGTAGCCAGAGGTTTGTTATCTAGGGCGTGATTCCACTCACACAACTCTTGTTTGGTAGATGGATGAGAGTGAGTTTGGGAACGTTTTTAATCGTCACCTCCGCGTTCAAGCACTTCAACTTGGATGCTAAATGCAATTACAAGATAAGCTAAAATGGTACGCTAAATGAATTTAACAGGGACCTGGGAACAGTGTCTGAATTCCACCTACCTGGATTACTGTAAGTAATATGAAGCTCAGAATGATTACTTTGTCCTCTCCGGCATCTCGTACATTCATTTAGTCTGACAGATGGAGCACTGCCTATCACACTAAGATCCAGGACACCTGGGAAGGAAAGGGATTCTTTGCTGGAGCACAGAACACCCAGTCTGTACATATACAGAAAAGATTTGTCACACCCTGACCATAGTTTGCTTCCCTGTATGTTTCTATGTTTTGTTTGGTCAGGGTGTGTGATGTGAGTGGGCATTCTATGTTGTGTGTCTAGTTTGTCTCTTCTGTGTTTGGGCCTGATATGGTTCTCAATCAGAGGCAGGTGTTAGTCATTGTCTCTGATTGGGAACCATATTTAAGTAGCCTGTTTTGTGTTGGGTTTTTTTGTGGGTGGTTGTTTCCTGTCTTTGTGTTTTATGCACCAGTTAGGACTGTTTAGGTTTCACGTTTATTATTTTGTATTCTGTTCATGTTTAGTTCTCTTATTTAAAAAAACCATGAGCTATAACCACGCTGCGTTTTGGTCCACCTCTCCTTCCCAGGAAGAAAACCGTGACAGATCAAGCACAAGACTTTACAGGGACACTCAGAAAGATGACATCATCATACAGAGTGGGGGCAACTTCCTAGTTACAGACATTAGAAACTATAGAACTCTTCCTGATTTGTCCTTTGACATACCCACACTGGGAAGAGCCAATAGTAATTCATTGATTTTTTTTTTTTAAAGCAGGAAGTCAAGCCATTGTTGTGAGATGATGTCATATCACCTTTAAAAGGGTTCAACTGTGATTGATTGAATTGGCTCCATGAAAGGCCATGGGAACTACAGATATGATTAGTTCATTTCTAATACACAGCGCCTATAGAAAGTCACACTCCCATCCATGACCTTTTGTTTCACATTTTAGTTGAGTTACAAAGTGGGATTGAAACAGATTTAATTAATTTCTTGGGATCTACCTAAAATATTCCACAATGTCAAAGTGATATAGTCGTTGCATAAGTATTCACCCCTTCGCTTAAGCAAATTCTTTCAAGTAAACATCTGGCTTAACAGATCACATATACTGAATCAGTCTGTGTGAAATAATAGTGGTAAACATGATTTTGAATGACTACCACTGCCTCTGTCCCCCATACATACATCTGTAATGTTCCTCAGTCAAGTATTGCATTTCAAGCACATATTCAACTACAAAAGAGCAAGGAGCTATTTGAATGCCTCAAAAAGAAGGCATTGATTGGTAGATGTGTAACAATAACAAATCAGACATTGAATATCACTTTAGGCATGGTCAAGTTAATAAGGATGCTGTGGATGATGTATTAAACCACCCCAGACACATCAACGATGCAGTCGTCCTTCTCAACTGAGCTGCAGGACAGGAAGGAAACTGCTTAGGGACGTCATCATTGGTGATTTTAAAACAGCTACAGAGTTCAATGGCTGTGATGGGAGGAAACAGAGGATGGATCAACAACATGGTAGTGACTCCCTATGTGACCTAAATGAAACAGAGGATGGATCAACAACATGGTAGTAGACTCCACAATAATGACCTAAATGACACAGAGGATGGATCAACAACATGGTAGTGACTCCACAATAATGACCTAAATGACACAGAGGATGGATCAACAACATGGTAGTGACTCCACAATAATGACCTAGAAAACAGAGGATGGATCAACAACATGGTAGTGACTCCCACAATAATGACCTAAATGACACAGAGGATGGATCAACAACATGGTAGTGACTCCACAATAATGACCTAAATGACACAGAGGATGGATCAACAACATGGTAGTGACTCCACAATAACCTAAATGACACAGAGGGATGGATCAACAACATGGTAGTTACTCCACAATAATGACCTAAATGACACAGAAGGATGGATCAACAACATGAGAGGAAGGTAGTGACTCCACAATAATGACCTAAAATGACACAGAGGATGGATCAACAACATGGTGGTTACTCCACAATAATGACCTAAATGATTGCAGAGGATGGATCAACATGGTAGTGACTCCACAATAATGACCCTAAATGACACAGAGGATGGATCCAACATGGTAGTGACTCCACAATAATGACTAAATGAAACAGAGGATGGATCAACAACATGGTAGTGACTCACAATAATGACCTAAATGACACAGAGGGATGGATCAATATACATGGTAGTGACATGCATATGTATAATGACCTAAATAAACAAGAAGTGAATGGATCTAACAAGGTATATAAGTGTTTTAGTGACTCATCTTAAAAAATAATATACCTAAAAGCAGAGGATGGATTGTTGACAAAAAAATAGTACATTTTTGACTCCACAATAATGACCTAAATGAAATCACAAGAGCTGCTCATCAGGGATCAACAACCATGGTAGCTGTTCTCCACAATAGTGACCTACACCAGACAGAGCTGTTCATCAGGATGGATACCCACACCAACAACATCAGGCCTAGTGTTCTACCTACCCACCAATAATGACCTAAACCAGACAGTGCTGTTCAGAGGATGGATCAGCAACATGCTGGCTAGTGTTCTACCTCCACAAGAATGACCCTAAATGACCCACACCAGACAGAGCTGTTCATCAGGGATACCCACACCAACAGATGTTCTCAGGCCTAAGTGTTCTACCACACAGAGGATGGTTCATCAGGCCTAGTGTTCTACCTCCAGACAGTGCTGTTCATCAGGCCTAGTGACCTAAATGTTCACAGAGTGTTCTACCTAAAAGACACGTCATCAGGCCTAAATACCCACAGAGTGCTGTTCAAGGCTAGTGTTCTACCTAACAGACATAGCTATTCATCAGGCCTAGTGTTCTGCCTACCTCAGACAGTGCTGTTCATCAAAAGTGTTCTACCTACCCAACCAGAAGTGTATATAAGTGTTTTATTATTCAATCATCTTAAAAAATGCTGTTCATCAGGCCTAGTGTTTTACCCACACCAGACAGCTGTTTCAGGCCTAGTGTTCTACCTACCCACACCAGACAGATTTGCCTAGTGTTCTACCTACCCACACCAACAGAGCTGTTCATCAGGCCTAGTGTTCTAATTCCAGGCCAATTTACTGTTCATCCAGGCCTAGTTCTACCTACCCACACCAGACAGTGCTGAAATCATCCCAGGCCTAGTGTTCTATACCCACACCAGAAAGCTGTTTCATCCCAGGCCTGAGGTTCTACCTACCCACACCAGACAGTGCTGTTCATCAGGCCTAGTGTTCTACCTACCCACACCAGACAGTGCTGTTCATCAGGCCTTGAGTGTTCTACCTACCCACACCAGACAGAGCTGTTCATCCCAGGCCTAGTGTTCTACCTGCCCACACCAGACAGCTGTTCACGGAGTGTTCTACCTACCAACACCAGACAGTGCTGTTCATCAGGCCTGATGTTCTACCTACCCACACCAGACAGAGCTGTTCATCAGGCCTAGTGTTCTACCTACCCCACACCAGACAGTGCTGTTCATCAGGCCTAGTGTTCTACCTACCCACAACGGGAGGCTGTTCATCAGGCCTAGTGTTCTACCTAACCCACCTGACAGAGCTGTTCATCAGGCCTAGTGTTCTACCTACCCACAACGGAGAGAGCTGTTCATCAGGCCTAGTGTTCTACCTACCCACACCAGACAGAGCTGTTCAGGCCTAGTGTTCTACCTACCCACAGACAGTGCTGTTCATCAGGCCTAGTGTTCTACCTACCCACACCAGACAGGCTGTTCATCAGGCCTAGTGTTCTACCTACCCACACCAGACAGTGCTGTTCATCAGGCCTAGTGTTCTACCTACCCACACCCAGACAGTGCTGTTCATCAGGCCTAGATGTTCTACCTACGGAGAGCTGTTCATCAGGCCATGACAGACAGTGCTGTTCATCAGGCCTAGTGTTCTACCTAACCACAGACAGTGCTGTTCATCAGGCTAGTGTTCTACCTACACAACGGAGAGAGCTGTTCATCAGGCCTAGTGTTCTACCTACCCACACCAGACAGAGCTGTTCCTCAGGCCTAGTGTTCACCTACCCACACCCAGACAGTGCTGTTCATCAGGCCTAGTGTTCTACCTACCCACACCAGACAGAGCTGTTCATCAGGCTAGTGTTCTACCTAACCACACCAGACAGTGCTGTTCATCAGGCCTGTGTTCTAGCTACCCACACCAGACAGTGCTGTTCATCAGGCCTAGTGTTCTGCCTACCCACACCAGGGCAGTGCTGCTCTCAGGCCTTGAGGTCTACCTACCCACCAGACAGTGCTGTTCATCAGGCCTAGTGTTCTACCTACCCACACCAGACAGTGCTGTTCATCAGGCCCTAGTGTTCTACCTACCCACCACAGACCAGATGTTCTACCTCCCCACACCAGACAGCTGTTCATCAGGCCTAGTGTTCTACCTAACCACACCAGACAGTGCTGTTCATCAGGCCCTAGTGTTCTACCTACCCACACCAGACAGTGCTGTTCATCAGGCCTAGTGTTCTCTACCCCACCTGACAGAGCTGTTCATCAGGTTCTACCTACCCACACCTAGCTGTTCTACCTAACCACCCACCAGACAGTGCTGTTCATCAGGCCTAGTGTTCTACCTACCCATACCAGACAGAGCTGTTCATCAGGCTAGTGTTCTACCTACCCACGCAGACAGTTCTGTTCATCAGGCCTAGTGTTCTACCTACCCACACCAGACAGTGCTGCTCATCAGGCCTTGAGGTCTACCTACCCACACCAGACAGTGCTGTTCATCAGGCCTAGTGTTCTACCTACCCACACCAGACAGTGCTGTTCATCAGGCCTAGTGTTCTACCTACCCACACCAGACAGAGCTGTTCATCAGGCCTAGTGTTCTACCTCCCCACACCAGACAGTGCTGTTCATCAGGCCTAGTGTTCTACCTACCCACACCAGACAGTGCTGTTCATCAGGCCTAGTGTTCTACCTACCCACAACGGAGAGAGCTGTTCATCAGGCCTAGTGTTCTACCTAACCACACCAGACAGTGCTGTTCATCAGGCCTAGTGTTCTACCTAACCACACCAGACAGTGCTGTTCATCAGGCCTAGTGTTCTACCTACCCACAACGGAGAGAGCTGTTCATCAGGCCTAGTGTTCTACCTACCCACACCAGACAGAGCTGTTCATCAGGCCTAGTGTTCTACCTACCCACACCAGACAGAGCTGTTCATCAGGCCTAGTGTTCTACCTACCCACATCAGACAGAGCTGTTCATCAGGCCTAGTGTTCTACCTACCCACACCAGACAGAGCTGTTCATCAGGCCTAGTGTTCTACCTACCCACACCAGACAGAGCTGTTCATCAGGCCTAGTGTTCTACCTACCCACACCAGACAGTGCTGTTCATCAGGCCTAGTGTTCTACCTACCCACATCAGACAGAGCTGTTCATCAGGCCTAGTGTTCTACCTACCCACACCAGACAGGAGCTGTTCATCCAGGCCTAGTGTTTCTACCTACCCACACCAGACAGAGCTGTTCATCAGGCCTAGTGTTCTACCTACCCACATCAGACAGAGCTGTTCATCAGGCCTAGTGTTCTACCTACCCACACCAGACAGAGCTGTTCATCGGGCCTAGTGTTCTACCTACCCACCAGACAGAGCTGTTCATCAGGCCTAGTGTTCTACCTACCCACACCAGACAGTGCTGTTCATCAGGCCTAGTGTTCTACCTACCCCACACCAGACAGTGCTGTTCATCAGGCCTAGTGTTCTACCTACCCACACCAGACAGAGCTGTTCATCAGGCCTAGTGTTCTACCTACCCCACCAGACAGTGCTGTTCATCAGGCCTAGTGTTCTACCTACCCACACCAGACAGAGCTGTTCATCAGGCCTAGTGTTCTACCTACCCACAACGGAAGAGCTGTTCATCAGGCCTAGTGTTCTACCTACCCACACCAGACAGTGCTGTTCATCAGGCCTAGTGTTCTACCTACCCACACCAGACAGAGCTGTTCATCAGGCCTAGTGTTCTACCTACCCACACCAGACAGTGCTGTTCATCAGGCCTAGTGTTCTACCTACCCACACCAGACAGTGCTGTCCAGGCTAATCTACCTACCCACAACGGAGAGAGCCTTTCATCAGGCCTAGTGTTCTACCTACCCACATAGAATAGAGCTGTTCATCAGGCCTAGTGTTCTACCTTCCCACATCAGACAGAGCTGTTCATCAGGCCTAGTGTTCTACCTACCCACACCAGACAGAGCTGTTCATCAGGCCTAGTGTTCTACCTACCCACACCAGACAGAGCTGTTCATCAGGCCTAGTGTTCTACCTACCCACCAGACAGTGCTGTTCATCAGGCCTAGTGTTCTACCTACCCACACCAGACAGAGCTGTTCATCAGGCCTAGTGTTCTACCTACCCACATAGGATAGAGCTGTTCATCAGGCCTAGTGTTCTACCTACCCACACCAGACAGAGCTGTTCATCAGGCCTAGTTTTCTACCTACCCACACCAGACAGTGCTGTTCATCAGGCCTAGTGTTCTACCTACCCACACCAGACAGTGCTGTTCATCAGGCCTAGTGTTCTACCTACCCACAGGGACCAGAGCTGTTCATCAGGCCTAGTGTTCTACCTTCCCACATCAGACAGAGCTGTTCATCAGGCTAGTGTTCTACCTACCCACACCAGACAGTGCTGTTCATCAGGCCTAGTGTTCTACCTACCCACACCAGACAGAGCTGTTCATCAGGCCTAGTGTTCTACCTAACCACAATCGACAGTGCTGTTCATCAGGCCTAGTGTTCTACCTAACCACACCCAGACAGTGCTGTTCATCAGGCCAGTGTTCTACCAACCCACAACGGAGAGAGCTGTTCTAGGCTAGTGTTCTACCTACCACACCAGACAGAGCTGTTCATCAGGCCTAGGCCTAGTGTTCTCAGGCCTAGTGTTCTACCTACCCACACCAGACAGAGCTGTTCATCAGGCCTAGTGTCTGTCCACACAGACAGTGCACTGTTCATCAGGCCTAGTGTTCTACCACACCAGACAGAGCTGTTCATCAGGCCAGGTTCTACCTACCCACCAGACAGTGCTGTTCATACCTGCCCACACCCACACCAGACAGAGCTGTTCATCAGGCCTAGTGTTCTACCTACCCACATAGTGATAGAGCTGTTCATCAGGCCAGACAGTGCTGTTCATCAGGCCTAGTGTTCACCTACCCACACCAGACAGTGCAGTTCATCAGTGCCTAGTGCTGCTCGTAGGCCTTGAGGTCTACCTACCCACCAGACAGAGCTGTTCATCAGGCCTAGTGTTCTACCTACCCACACCAGACAGAGCTGTTCATCAGGCCTAGTGTTCTACCTAACCACACCAGACAGTGCTGTTCATCAGGCCTAGTGTTCTTCCCACACCAGACAGAGCTGTTCTAGTGTTCTACCTACCCACACCTGACAGAGCTGTTCATCAGGCCTAGTGTTCTACCTAACCACACCTGACAGAGCTGTTCATCAGGCCTAGTGTTCTACCTACCCACACCAGACAGAGCTGTTCATCAGGCCTAGTGTTTGGGCCTACCTAAACCATCAGGCCTAGTGTTCTACACCTGACAGAGCTGTTCATCAGGCCTAGTGTTCTACCTGCCCACACCAGACAGAGCTGTTCATCAGGCCTAGTGTTCTACCTACCCAAACAGAGGAGAGCTGTTCATCAGGCCTAGTGTTCTACCTACCCACACCAGACAGTGCTGTTCATCAGGCCTAGTGTTCTACCTACCCACACCAGACAGAGCTGTTCATCAGGCCTAGTGTTACCACCAGACAGTGCTACCTACCCACACCAGACAGTGCTGTTCATCAGGCCTAGTGTTCTACCTACCCACACCAGACAGTGCTGTTCATCCCAGGCCTAGTGTTCTACCCTCAGCTGTTCATCTAGTGTTCTACCTACCCACACCAGACAGAGCTGTTCATCAGGCCTAGTGTTCTACAGCCTAACCACACCAGACAGTGCTGTTCATCAGGCCTAGTGTTCTACCTACCCACACCAGACAGTGCTGTTCATCAGGCCTAGTGTACCTCTACCATCACCCACACCGGACAGAGCTGTTCATCAGGCCTAGTGTTCTACCTACCCACACCAGACAGAGCTGTTCATCAGGCCTAGTGTTCTACCTACCCACATAGGACCAGAGCTGTTCCACATACCCACACCAGACAGAGCTGTTCATCAGGCCTAGTGTTCTACCTACCCACACCAGACAGTGCTGTTCATCAGGCCTAGTGTTCTCAGACAGAGCCCACACCTGTTCTACTACCACACCAGACAGTGCTGTTCATCAGGCCAGTGACCTACCCACACCAGACAGAGCTGTTCATCAGGCCTAGTGTTCTACCTACCACACCAGACAGTGCTGTTCATCAGGCCTAGTGTTCTACCTACCTACCCAGAGCTGTTCATCACTAGTGTTCTACCTACCCACACCAGACAGAGCTGTTCATCAGGCCTAGTGTTCTACCTACCCACACCAGACAGTGCTGTTCATCAGGCCTAGTGTTCTACCTACCCACACCAGACAGAGCTGTTCATCAGGCCTAGTGTTCTACCTACCCACACCGGACAGAGCTGTTCATCAGGCCTAGTGTTCTACCTACCCACACCAGACAGTGCTGTTCATCAGGCCTAGTGTTCTACCTACCCACATAGACAGAGCTGTTCATCAGGCCTAGTGTTCTACCTAACCACACCAGACAGAGCTGTTCATCAGGCCTAGTGTTCTACCTACCCACACCAGACAGAGCTGTTCATCAGGCCTAGTGTTCTACCTACCCACATAGAATAGAGCTGTTTCATCAGGCCTAGTGTTCTACCTTCCACACCTCAGACAGAGCTGTTCATCAGGGCCTCTGTTCATACCTACCCACACCAGACAGAGCTGTTCATCAGGCCTAGTGTTCTACCTACCACACCTGACAGAGCTGTTCATCAGGCCTAGTGTTCTACCTACCCACACCAGACAGAGCTGTTCATCAGGCCTAGTGTTCTACCTCTGGGATAGAGCTGTTCATCAGGCCCTACCTACCAGACAGAGCTGTTCATCAGGTTTTATAGCAGTGTAAGGAGTTGGTTAGTAAGTCAGTTGAGGTTTATAGCAGTGTAAGAGTTGGTTAGTAAGTCAGTTGAGGTTTATAGCAGTGTAAGAGTTGGTTAGTAAGTCAGTTGAGGTTTATAGCAGTGGTTAGTAAGTCAGTTGAGTTTTATAGCAGTGTAAGAGTTGGTTAGTAAGTCAGTTGAGGTTTATAGCAGTGTAAGAGTTGGTTAGTAAGTCAGTTGAGGTTTATAGCAGTGGTTAGTAAGTCAGTTGAGGTTTATAGCAGTGTAAGAGTTGGTTAGTAAGTCACTTGAGGTTTATTGCAGTGTAATAATTGGTTAGTAAGTCTGTTGAGGTTTATAGCAGTGGTTAGTAAGTCAGTTGAGGTTTATAGCAGTGTAAGAGTTGGTTAGTAAGTCAGTTGAGGTTTATAGCAGTGTAAGAGTTGGTTAGTAAGTCAGTTGAGGTTTACAGCAGTGTAAGAGTTGGTTAGTAAGTCAGTTGAGGTTTATAGCAGTGTAAGAGTTGGTTAGTAAGTCAGTAAAGCAGTGAGGTTTATAGCAGTGTAAGAGTTGGTTAGTAAGTCAGTTGATGTAAAGCATTGCAGCAGATAGTTAGTAAGAGGTTTGGTTTTTAGCAGTGTAAGTGTTGGTTAGTAAGTCAGTTGAGGTTTAAAGCATTACAGGCGTTGGTTAGTAAGTCAGTTGAGTTTTTAGCAGTGTAGGAGTTGGTTAGTAAGTCAGTTGAGGTATAGCAGTGCAGGAGTTGGTTAGTAAGTAATTTGAGGTATAGCAGTGCAAGAGTTTGTTAGTAAGTCAGTAGAGGTTAAAGCAGTGCAGGAGTTGGTTAGTAAGTCAGTTTAGGTTTAGCAGTGCAGGAGTTGGTTAGTAAGTCAGCTGAGGCATAGCAGTGCAGGAGTTGGTTAGTAAGTCAGTTTAGGTATAGCAGTGCAGGAGTTGGTTCGTGTCAGTTGAGGTAAATCAATGCAGGAGTTGGTTAGTAAGTCAGTTGAGGTATAGCAGTGCAGGAGTTGGTTAGTAAGTCATTTTGAGAGTGAAAAGCAATGTAAGAGTTGGTTAGTAAGTCAGTAGAGGTTTAAAGCAGTGCAGGAGTTGGTTAGTAAGTCCCAGTTTAGGTATAGTAGTGCAGGAGTTGGTTTGTAAGTCCCAGTTGAGGTAAATCAATGCAGGAGTTGGTTAGTAAGTCAGTTGAGGTATAGCAGTGCAGGAGTTGGTTAGTAAATCAGTTTGAGGTATAGCAGTGCAGGAGTTGGTTAGTAAGTCAGTTGAGGTATAGCAGCAGGAGTTGGTTAGTAAGTCAAATCAAATCAAATCACATTTATTTATATAGCCCTTCGTACATCAGCTATATCTCAAAGTGCTGTACAGAAACCCAGCCCTAAAACCCCAAACAGCAAGCAATGCAGGTGTAGAAGCACGGTGGCTAGGAAAAACTCCCTAGAAAGGACAAAACCTAGGAAGAAACCCAGAGGAACCAGGCTATGTGGGGTACAGTCCTCTTCTGGCTGTGCCGGTGGAGATTATAACAGAACATGGCCAAGATGTTCAAATGTTCATAAATGACCAGCATGGTCGAATAATAATAAGGCAGAACAGTTGAAACTGGGAGCAGCAGCACAGTCAGGTGGAAGTTGAAACTGGAGCAGCAGCATGGCCAGGTGGACTGGGGACAGCAAGGAGTCATCATGTCAGGTAGTCCTGGGGCATGGTCCTCAGGGCTCAGGTCAGCTGAAACTGGAACAGCAGCATGGCCAGGTGGACTGGGGACAGCAAGGAGTCATCATGTCAGGTAGTCCTGGGGCTTGGTCCTAGGGCTCAGGTCCTCCGAGAGAGAGAAAGAAAGAGAGAAGGAGAGAATTAGAGAACGCACACTTAGATTCACACAGGACACCGAATAGGACAGGAGAAGTACTCCAGATATAACAAACTGACCCCAGCCCCGACACATAAACAACTGCAGCATAAATACTGGAGGCTGAGACAGGAGGGGTCAGGAGACACTGGCCCCATCCGAGGACACCCGGACAGGGCCAAACAGGAAGGATATAACCCCACCCACTTTGCCAAAGCACAGCCCCCACACCACTAGAGGGATATCTTCAACCACCAACTTACCATCCTGAGACAAGGCTGAGTATAGCCCACAAAGATCTCCGCCACGGCACAACCCAAGGGGGGGGCGCCAACCCAGACAGGATGACCACAACAGTGAATCAACCCACTCAGGTGACGCACCCTCCAGGGACGGCATGAGAGAGCCCCAGTAAGCCAGTGACTCAGCCCTGTAATAGGGTTAGAGGAAGAGAATCCCAGTGGAAAGAGGGGAACCGCCAGGCAGAGACAGCAAGGGCGGTTCGTTGCTCCAGAGCCTTTCCGTTCACCTTCCCACTCCTGGGCCAGACTACACTCAATCATATGACCCACTGAAGAGATGAGTCTTCAGTAAAGACTTAAAGGTTGAGACCGAGTTTGCGTCTCTGACATGGGTAGGCAGACCGTTCCATAAAAATGGAGCTCTATAGGAGAAAGCCCTGCCTCCAGCTGTTTGCTTAGAAATTCTAGGGACAATTAGGAGGCCTGCGTCTTGTGACCGTAGCGTACGTGTAGGTATGTACGGCAGGACCAAATCAGAGAGATAGGTAGGAGCAAGCCCATGTAATGCTTTGTAGGTTAGCAGTAAAACCTTGAAATCAGACCTTGCTTTGACAGGAAGCCAGTGTAGAGAGGCTAGCACTGGAGTAATATGATCCAATTTTTTTTGGTTCTAGTCAGGATTCTAGCAGCCGTATTTAGCACTAACTGAAGTTTATTTAGTGCTTTATCCGGGTAGCCGGAAAATAGAGCATTGCAGTAGTCTAACCTAGAAGTGATAAAAGCATGGATTCATTTTTCTGCATCATTTTTGGACAGAAAGTTTCTGATTTTTGCAATGTTACGTAGATGGAAAAAATCTGTCCTCAAAATGGTCTTGATTTGTTCTTCAAAAGAGAGTTCAGGGTCGAGGAGGGTCCTTCACAGTTTTATTTGAGACGACTGTACAACCATTAAGATTAATTGTCAGATTCAACAGAAGATCTCTTTGTTTCTTGGGACCTAGAACAAGCATCTCTGTTTTGTCCGAGTTAATAGTAGAAAGTTTGCAGTCATCCACTTCCTTGTATGAAACACATGCTTCCTAGCGAGGAGCAATTTTGGGGCTTCCTGCCATGTTTCATTGAAATGCTTTACAGCTGTGTCATCCGCATAGCAGTGAAAGTTAACGTATGTTTTCCAGAATAACATCCCCAAGAGTAAAATATATAGTGGGCAATAGTGGTCCTAAACGGAACCTTGAGGAACACCGGCTTATTTACAGTTGTTGATTTGTCTAGGAGGACAAACCATTCACAGAGACAAACTGATATCTTTCAAATAGATAAGATCTAAGCCAGGCCAGAACATGTCCATTGTAGACCAATTTGGGTTTCAATCTCTCCAAAAAGAATGTGGTGATCGATGGTATCCAAAAGCAGCACTAAGGTCTAGGAGGCACGGAGACAGATGCAGAGCCTCGGTCCGATGCCATTAAAATGTCATTTTACCACCTTCACAAGTGCCGTCTCAGTGCTATGATGGGGTCTAAAACCAGACTGAAGCATTTCGTATACATTGTTTGTCTTCAGGAAGGCAGTGAGTTGCTGCGCAACAGCCTTCTCTAAAATTTTTGAGAGGAATGGAAGATTCGATATAGGCCGAAAGTTTTTTATATTTTCTGGGTCAAGGTTTGGCTTTTTCAAGAGAGGCTTCATTACTGCCACTTTTAGTGAGTTTGGTACACATCCAGTGGATAGAGAGCCGTTTATTATGTTCAACATAGGAGGGCCAAGCACAGGAAGCAGCTCTTTCAGTAGTTTAGTTGGAATAGGGTCCAGTATGCAGCTTGAAGGTTTAGAGGCCATGATTATTTTCATCATTGTGTCAAGAGATATAGTACTAAAACACTTGAGCGTCTCTCTTGATCCTAGGTCCTGGCAGAGTTGTGCAGACTCAGGACAACTGAGGTTTGGAGGAATATGCAGGTTTAAAGAGGAGTCCGTAATTTGCTTTCTAATAATCATAATCTTTTCCACAAAGAAGTTCATGAATTTATCACTGCTAAAGTGAAAGTCATCCACTCTTGGGGAATGCTCCTTTTAGTTAGCTTTGCGACAGTATCAAAAAGGAATTTCGGATTGTTCTTATTTTCCTCAATTAAGTTAGAAAAATAGGATGATCGAGCAGCAGTAAGGGCTCTTCGGTACTGCACGGTACCGTCCTTCCAAGCTAGTCGGAAGACTTCCAGTTTGGTGTGGCGCCATTTCCGTTCCAATTTTCTGGAAGCTTGCTTCAGAGCTCGGGTATTTTCTGTGTACCAGGGAGCTAGTTTCTTATGAGACATTTTTTTAGTTTTTAGGGGTGCAACTGCATCTAGGGTATTGCGCAAGGTTAAATTGAGATGCTCAGTTAGGTGGTTAACTGATTTTTGTCCTCTGGCGTCCTTGGGTAGGCAGAGGAGTCTGGAAGGGCATCAAGGAATCTTTGTGTTGTCTGTGAATTTATAGCACAACTTTTGATGTTCCTTGGTTGGGGTCTGAGCAGATTATTTGTTGCAATTGTAAACGTAATAAAATGGTGGTCCGATAGTCCAGGATTATGAGGAAAAACATTAAGATCCACAACATTTATTCCATGGGACAAAACTAGGTCCAGCGTATGACTGTGACAGTGAGTGGGTCCAGAGACCTGTTGGACAAAACCCACTGAGTCGATGATGGCTCCGAAAGCCTTTTGGAGTGGGTCTGTGGACTTTTCCATGTGAATATTAAAGTCACCAAAGATTAGAATATTATCTGCTATGACTACAAGGTCCGATAGGAATTCAGGGAACTCAGTGAGAAATGCTGTATATGGCCCAGGAGGCCTGTAAACAGTAGCTATAAAAAGTGATTGAGTAGGCTGCATAGATTTCATGACTAGAAGCTCAAAAGACGAAAACGTCTTCTTTTTTTTTGTAAATTGAAATTTGCTATCGTAAATGTTAGCAACACCTCCACCTTTGCGGGATGCACGGGGGATATGGTCACTAGTGTAGCCAGGAGGTGAGGCCTCATTTAAAACAGTAAATTCATCAGGCTTACGCCATGTTTCAGTCAGGCCAATCACATCAAGATTATGATCAGTGATTAGTTCATTGACTATAATTGCCTTTGAAGTAAGGGATCTAACATTAAGTAGCCCTATTTTGAGATGTGAGGTATCATGATCTCTTTCAGTAATGACAGGAATGGAGGTGGTCTTTATCCTAGTGAGATTGCTAAGGCGAACACCGCCATGTTTAGTTTTGCCCAACCTAGGTCGAGGCACAGACACCTCAAGTCAGTTGAGGTATAGCAGTGCAGGAGTTGGTTAGGACGTCAGTTGAGGTATAGCAGTGCAGGAGTTGGTTAGGACGTCAGTTGAGGTATAGCAGTGCAGGAGTTGGTTAGGACGTCAGTTGAGGTATAGCAGTGCAGGAGTTGGTTAGGACGTCAGTTGAGGTATAGCAGTGCAGGAGTTGGTTAGGACGTCAGTTGAGGTATAGCAGTGCAGGAGTTGGTTAGTAAGTCAGTTGAGGTATAGCAGTGCAG
>NW_027037166.1:0-10000 GCF_034236695.1 Oncorhynchus nerka
ACATTTACATTACATTTAAGTCATTTAGCAGACGCTCTTATCCAGAGCGACTTACAAATTGGTGCATTCACCTTATGACCTCCAGTGGAACAGTAGTGCATCTAAATCTTTTCAGGGGAGGGGGTGAGAGGGATTACTTTATCCTATCCTAGGTATTCCTTAAAGAGGTGGGGTTTCAGGTGTCTCCGGAAGGTGGTGATTGACTCCGCTGTCCTGGCGTCGTGAGGGAGTTTGTTCCACCATTGGGGGCCAGAGCAGCGAACAGTTTTGACTGGGCTGAGCGGGAACTGTACTTCCTCAGTGGTAGGGAGGCGAGCAGGCCAGAGGTGGATGAACGCAGTGCCCTTGTTTGGGTGTAGGGCCTGATCAGAGCCTGGAGGTACTGAGGTGCCGTTCCCCTCACAGCTCCGTAGGCAAGCACCATGGTCTTGTAGCGGATGCGAGCTTCAACTGGAAGCCAGTGGAGGGAGCGGAGGAGCGGGGTGACGTGAGAGAACTTGTTGAACACCAGACAGGCTGCGGCGTTCTGGATGAGTTGTAGGGTTTAATGGCACAGGCAGGGAGCCCAGCCAACAGCGAGTTGCAGTAATCCAGACGGGAGATGACAAGTGCCTGGATTAGGACCTGCGCCGCTTCCTGTGTGAGGCAGGGTCGTACTCTGCGGATGTTGTAGAGCATGAACCTACAGGAACGGGCCACCGCCTTGATGTTAGTTGAGAACGACAGGGTGTTGTCCAGGATCACGCCAAGGTTCTTAGCGCTCTGGGAGGAGGACACAATGGAGTTGTCAACCGTGATGGCGAGATCATGGAACGGGCAGTCCTTCCCGGGAGGAAGAGCAGCTCCATCTTGCCGAGGTTCAGCTTGAGGTGGTGATCCGTCATCCACACGGATATGTCTGCCAGACATGCAGAGATGCGATTCGCCACCTGGTCATCAGAAGGGGGAAAGGAGAAGATTAATTGTGTGTCGTCTGCATAGCAATGATAGGAGAGACCATGTGAGGTTATGACAGAGCCAAGTGACTTGGTGTATATCGAGAATAGGAGAGGGCCTAGAACAGAGCCCTGGGGGACACCAGTGGTGAGAGCACGTGGTGTGGAGACGGATTCTCGCCACGCCACCTGGTAGGAGCGACCTGTCAGGTAGGACGCAATCCAAGCGTGGGCCGCGCCGGAGATGCCCAACTCGGAGAGGGTGGAGAGGAGGATCTGATGGTTCACAGTATCGAAGGCAGCCGATAGGTCTAGAAGGATGAGAGCAGAGGAGAGAGAGTTAGCTTTAGCAGTGCGGAGCGCCTCCGTGATACAGAGAAGAGCAGTCTCAGTTGAATGACTAGTCTTGAAACCTGACTGATTTGGATCAAGAAGGTCATTCTGAGAGAGATAGCGGGAGAGCTGGCCAAGGACGGCACGTTCAAGAGTTTTGGAGAGAAAAGAAAGAAGGGATACTGGTCTGTAGTTGTTGACATCGGAGGGATCGAGTGTAGGTTTTTTCAGAAGGGTGCAACTCTCGCTCTCTTGAAGACGGAAGGGGACGTAGCCAGCGGTCAGGGATGAGTTGATGAGCGAGGTGAGGTAAGGGAGGAGGTCTCCGGAAATGGTCTGGAGAAGAGAGGAGGGGATAGGGTCAAGCGGGCAGGTTGTAGGGCGGCCGGCCGTCACAAGACGCGAGATTTCATCTGGAGAGAGAGGGAGAAAGAGGTCAGAGCACAGGGTAGGGCAGTGTGAGCAGAACCAGCGGTGTCGTTTGACTTAGCAACGAGGATCGGATGTCGTCGACCTTCTTTTCAAAATGGTTGACGAAGTCATCTGCAGAGAGGGAGGAGGGGGGGAGGGGGAGGAGGATTCAGGAGGGAGGAGAAGGTTGCAAAGAGCTTCCTAGGGTTAGAGGCAGATGCTTGGAATTTAGAGTGGTAGAAAGTGGCTTTAGCAGCAGAGAGAAGAGGAAAATGTAGAGAGGAGGGAGGAAAGGATGTCAGGTCCGCAGGGAGGCGAGTTTTCCTCCATTTCCGCTCGGCTGCCCGGAGCCCTGTTCTGTGAGCTCGCAATGAGTCGTCGAGCCACGGAGCGGGAGGGGAGGACCGAGCCGGCCTGGAGGATAGGGGACATAGAGAGTCAAAGGATGCAGAAAGGGAGGAGAGGAGGGTTGAGGAGGCAGAATCAGGAGATAGGTTGAGAAGGTTTGAGCAGAGGGAAGAGATGATAGGATGGAAAGAGAGAGAGTAGCGGGGGAGAGAGAGTTTAAGGTTGGGACGCGCGATACCATCCGAGTAGGGGCAGTGTGGGAAGTGTTGGATGAGAGCGAGAGGGAGAAGGATACAAGGTAGTGGTCGGAGACTTGGAGGGGAGTTGCAACGAGGTTAGTGGAAGAACAGCATCTAGTAAAGATGAGGTCGAGGGTATTTCCTGCCTTGTGAGTAGGGGGAAGGTGAGAGGGTGAGGTCAAAGAGGAGAGGAGTGGAAAGAAGGAGGCAGAGAGGAATGAGTCAAAGGTAGGCGTGGGAGGTTAAAGTCGCCAGAACTGTGAGAGGTGAGCCGTCCTCAGGAAAGGAGCTTATCAAGGCATCAAGCTCATTGATGAACTCTCCGAGGGAACCTGGAGGCGATAAATGATAAGGATGTTAAGCTTGAAAGGGCTGGTAACTGTGACAGCATGGAATTCAAAGGAGGCGATAGACAGATGGGTAAGGGGAGAAAGAGAGAATGACCACTTGGGAGAGATGAGGATCCCGGTGCCACCACCCCGCTGACCAGAAGCTCTCGGGGTGTGCGAGAACACGTGGGCAGACGAAGAGAGAGCAGTAGGAGTAGCAGTGTTGTCTGTGGTGATCCATGTTTCCGTCAGTGCCAAGAAGTCGAGGGACTGGAGGGAGACATAGGCGGAGATGAACTCTGCCTTGTTGGCCGCAGATCGGCAGTTCCAGAGGCTACCGGAGACCTGGAACTCCACGTGGGTCGTGGGCGCGCTGGGACCACCAGATTAGGTGGTCGCGGCCACGCCGGGTGTGGAGCGTTTGTATGGTCTGTGCAGAGAGGAGAGAACAGGGATAGACAGACACATAGTTGACAGGCTACACAAGAGGCTACGCTAATGCAAAGGAGATTGGAATGACAAGTGGACTACACGTCACGAGTGTTCAGAGAGTTAAGCTTACGTAGCAAGAATCTTATTGACTAAAATGATTAAAATGATACAGTACTGCTGAAGTAGGCTAGCTGGCAGAGGCTGCGTTGTTGACTAAGTAGGCTAGCTGGCATTGGCTGCGTTGTTGACACTACACTAATCAAGTCGTTCCGTTGAGTGTAATAGTTTCTACTGTGCTGCTATTCGGGGCTAGCTGGCTAGCTAGCAGTGTTGATTACGTTACGTTGCGTTAAAAGAACGACAATAGCTGGCTAGCTAACCTAGGAAATCGCTCTAGACTACACAATTATCTTTGATACAAAGACGGCTATGTAGCTAGCTATGTAGCTAGCTACGATCAAACAAATCAAGCCGTTGTACTGTAATGAAATGAAATGAAAAATGTGATACTACCTGTGGAGCGGGCGAAATGCGACCGGATTGTTGAGTGCAGAAGTTCTGTTCGGTAGACGTTGGCTAGCTGTTGGCTAGCTAGCAGAGTCTCCTATGTTAAGGACGACATAAAACTACACACTCTAAACTACACAATTATCTTGGGTACGAAGACAGCAAAGACAACTATGTAGCTAGCTAACACTACACTAATCAAGTCGTTCAGTTGAGTGTAATAGTTGTGCTGCTAATCGGTAGACGGTGGACTAGCTAACGGTGGACGTTAGCTAGCTGGCTAGCTGCAGGGCAGTGTAGACTGCGTTAGGACGACGAAATGCGATAATTACGCAATTATCTATGATACAAAGACGGCTGTGTAGCTAGCTAGGAAGAAATTGCTAAGATTAGACAAATCAAACCGTTGTACTATAATGAAATGTAATGAAATGTAATACTACCTGCGGACCGAGTGCAGATGCGACCGCTCGCTCCAACCCGGAAGTAGCTACTCTGTCTGAAATACATATTAGGTTACTTGTTTTTCCTGGGGAGAGCACATGGGGGGGGGGGGGAAACTTCTGTTGTTCTCTCTCTCTCCCCGTGTGTTTGAGTCTTATCCAACACAGAGATAAAAAAAAGCCTTGATTGGATCAAAGAGAACGCTCTGGGAGTTCCAGACAGCTGAATTCCTCCTAGATCACAGACGCAGGTGTCTGCAATGCAACAAGCAGGCCCTTTGGGAGCAGGGAGAGACTGGGGAGAACGCTGGTAATGAGGACTAGTAAGATCAAATCAAATTGTATTTGTCACAAGCACCGAATACAACAGGTGTAGACTTTTCAGTGAAATGCTTACTTACGAACCTATTCCAAACACCAACAAAAAAACACACAAATATTTGCTCAATATTAAAGAAATGGTAACACAATAATAACAATAACGAGGCTATATACAGGGAGTACTGAGTCAATGTGCAGGGGTACCAGGTAGTAGCATGGCTATATACAGGGAGTACTGAGTCAATGTGCAGGGGTACCAGGTAGTAGCATGGCTATATACAGGGAGTACTGAGTCAATGTGCAGGGTACCAGGTAGTAGCATGGCTATATACAGGAGTACTGAGTCAATGTGCAGGGGTACCAGGTAGTAGCATGGCTATATACAGGGAGTACTGAGTCAATGTGCAGGGGTACCAGGTAGTAGCATGGCTATATACAGGGAGTACTGAGTCAATGTGCAGGGGTACCAGGTAGTAGCATGGCTATATACAGGGAGTACTGAGTCAATGTGCAGGGGTACCAGGTAGTAGCATGGCTATATACAGGGAGTACTGAGTCAATGTGCAGGGGTACCAGGTAGTAGCATGGCTATATACAGGGAGTACTGAGTCAATGTGCAGGGGTACCAGGTAGTAGCATGGCTATATACAGGGAGTACTGAGTCAATGTGCAGGGGTACCAGGTAGTAGCATGGCTATATACAGGGAGTACTGAGTCAATGTGCAGGGGTACCAGGTAGTAGCATGGCTATATACAGGGAGTACTGAGTCAATGTGCAGGGGTACCAGGTAGTAGCATGGCTATATACAGGGAGTACTGAGTCAATGTGCAGGGGTACCAGGTAGTAGCATGGCTATATACAGGGAGTACTGAGTCAATGTGCAGGGGTACCAGGTAGTAGCATGGCTATATACAGGGAGTACTGAGTCAATGTGCAGGGGTACCAGGTAGTAGCATGGCTATATACAGGGAGTACTGAGTCAATGTGCAGGGGTACCAGGTAGTAGCATGGCTATATACAGGGAGTACTGAGTCAATGTGCAGGGGTACCAGGTAGTAGCATGGCTATATACAGGGAGTACTGAGTCAATGTGCAGGGGTACCAGGTAGTAGCATGGCTATATACAGGAAGTACTGAGTCAATGTGCAGAGGTACCAGGTAGTTGAGGTAATACAGTATGTACATGAGTGTATGGGTAAAAGTGACTAGTCTATATATACATTTCATGGCCAAAAATATGTGGACACCTGCTCATCAAACGTCTTATTCCAAAATTATGGGCATTAATATGGAGTTGGTCCCCCCCTTTGCTGCTATAACAGCCTCCTTCTGGGAAGGCTTTCCACTAGATGTTGGAACATTGCTGCTATAACAGCCTCTACTCTTCTGGGAAGGCTTTCCACTAGATGTTGGAACATTGCTGCTATAACAGCCTCTACTCTTCTGGGAAGGCTTTCCACTAGATGTTGGAACATTGCTGCTATAACAGCCTCCACTCTTCTGGGAAGGCTTTCCACTAGATGTTGGAACATTGATGTGAGGACTTGCTTCCATTCAGCCACAAGAGCATTAGTGAGGTCGGGTACTGATGTTGGGCGATTAGGCCTGACTCTTGGTCAGCATTCCAATTCATCCCAAAGTTGTTCGATGGGGTTGAGGTCAGGGCTCTGTGCAGGCCTGTCAAGTTCCTCCACACTGATATCAACAAACCATTTCTGTATGGACCTCGCTTTGTGCACGGGGGGGCATTGTCGTGCTGAAACAGGAAATGGTCTTCCCAAACTGTTGCCACAAAGTTGGAAGCACAGAATCATCTAGAATGTCATTGTTATGCTGTAGCGTTAAGATTTCCCTTCACTGGAACATGAAGAACATGGTCCAATGGCGGAGACCTTTACACCACTCTAGCCGACGCTTGGTATTACGCATTGTTACAGTAAGCCAGGAGAGGAACACTGCAGTGATGTTTTATAGTAAGCCAGGTGAGGAACACTGCAGTGATGTTTTACAGTAAGCCATGTGAGGAACACTGCAGTGATGTTTTACAGTAAGCCAGGTGAGGAACACTGCAGTGATGTTTTACAGTAAGCCAGGAGAGGCACAACTGCAGTGATGTTTTACAGTAAGCCAGGTAGAGGAACACTGCAGTGATGTTTTACAGTAAGCCAGGTGAGGAACACTGCAGTGATGTTTTACAGTAAGCCAGGAGAGGAACACTGCAGTAATGTTTTACAGTAAGCCAGGTGAGGAACACTGCAGTAATGTTTTACAGTAAGCCAGGTGAGGAACACTGCAGTGATGTTTTACAGTAAGCCAGGAGAGGATGACTGCAGTGATGTTTTACAGTAAGCCAAGTGAGGAACACTGCTGTGATGTTTTACAGTAAGCCAGGTGAGGAACACTGCAGTGATGTTTTACAGTAAGCCAGGTAGAGGAACACTGCAGTGATGTTTTACAGTAAGCCAGGTGAGGAACACTGCAGTGATGTTTTACAGTAAGCCAGGAGAGGAACACTGCAGTAATGTTTTACAGTAAGCCAGGAGAGGAACACTGCAGTAATGTTTTACAGTAAGCCAGGTGAGGAACACTGCAGTGATGTTTTACAGTAAGCCAGGTGAGGAACACTGCAGTGATGTTTTACAGTAAGCCAGGAGAGGAACACTGCAGTGTACTAGTCCTTTTACAGTGATGTATTTACGTCTAGTAGCATAATGAAACGTGTGTCTCATATTTTGTACTACAATATTTAATGATTGTATGAACAACGACACAGTAAAACTATCGGTATCTTGTGTGTGGGTGGTCTAAACCTGGGGTGGCAGGGTAGCCTAGTGGTTAGAGTGTAGAGGAGGCAGGGTAGCCTAGTGGTTAGAGTGTAGAGGTGGCAGGGTAGCCTAGCGGTTAGAGTGTAGAGGTGGCACACTCTAACCACCTCTGCAGATTCTGCAAATGCACCTGTCAGCAACGGGTGTGGCTGAAATAGAATAATCCACTCATTTGGCCATGTAGTGTATAACAAGTGTGTGTGTGGCATCAATATGCGCGTTTGTGTGTGAGTGTGTGTGGCATCAATGTGAGTGAGTGTGTGAGGGTGTGAGTGTGTGTGTGTGTGTGGCGTCAAGGTGTGTGTGTGTGTGAGTGAGGGTGTGTGAGTGTGGCGTCAAGATGTGTGTGTATGTGTGGCATCAATGTGTGAGTGTGTGTGAGGCGTCAAGATGTGTGTGTATGTGTGGCATCAATGTGTGTGTGTGTGTGTGTGTGTGTGTGTGGCATCAATATGCGTGTGTGTGTCTGGCACCAATAGAGCTGCTCTCTCCATCCTGGATTCCAATGGTCCTAACTCGACTGCCAGTACCCTGTGTGTTTCATGATTAGTTGCTGTGCATGGCGAGGCATTGGATCACAGGGAACAGATGTGTGTTCGGTCAACAGTCCTAACAGTACTACCACTGTATTCTACAGAACTACCACTGACCTGGCCTGTAGTCTACAGAACTACCACTGACCTGGCCTGTAGTCTACAGAACTACCACTGACCTGGCCTGTAGCCTACAGAACTACCCCTGGCCTGTAGCCTACAGAACTACCACTGACCTGGCCTGTAGCCTACAGAACTACCACTGACCTGGCCTGTAGCCTACAGAACTACCACTGACCTGGCCTGTAGTCTACAGAACTACCACTGACCTGGCCTGTAGCCTACAGAACTACCACTGACCTGGCCTGTAGCCTACTGTACTACCACTGACCTGGCCTGTAGTCTACAGAACTACCACTGACCTGGCCTGTAGTCTACAGAACTACCACTGACCTGGCCTGTAGCCTACAGTACTACCACTGACCTGGCCAGACCTGGCCTGTATCCTACAGAACTACCACTGACCTGGCCTGGCCTGTAGCCTACAGAACTACCACTGACCTGGCCTGTAGCCTACAGAACTACCACTGACCTGGCCTGTAGCCTACAGAACTACCACTGACCTGGCCAGACCTGGCCTGTATCCTACAGAACTACCACTGACCTGGCCTGTAGCCTACTGTACTACCACTGACCTGGCCTGTAGCCTACAGAACTACCACTGACCTGACCTGGCCTGTAGCCTACAGAACTACCACTGACCTGGCCTGTAGTCTACAGAACTACCACTGACCTGGCCTGTAGCCAACATAACTAACACTGACCTGGCCTGTATCCTACAGAACTACCACTGACTTGGCCTGTAGCCAACATAACTAACACTGACCTGGCCTGTAGTCTACAGAACTACCACTGACCTGGCCTGTAGCCTACAGAACTACCACTGACCTGGCCTGTAGCCTACATAACTACCACTGACCTGACCTGTAGCCTACAGAACTACCACTGACCTGGCCTGTAGCCTACAGTACTACCACTGACCTGGCCTGTAGCCTACAGAACTACCACTGACCTGGCCTGTAGCCTACAGAACTACCACTGACCTGGCCTGTAGCCTACAGTACTACCACTGACCTGGCCTGTAGCCTACAGAACTACCACTTACCTGGCCTGTAGTCTACAGAACTACCACTGACCTGGACAGACCTGGCCTGTAGTCTACAGAACTACCACTGACCTGGCCAGACCTGGCCTGTAGTCTACAGAACTACCACTGACCTGGCCTGTAGTCTACAGTACTACCACTGACCTGGCCTGTAGTCTACAGAACTACCACTGACCTGGCCTGTAGCCTACAGAACTACCACTGACCTGGCCTGTAGTCTACAGAACTACCACTGACCTGGCCTGTAGCCTACAGAACTACCACTGACCTGGCCTGTAGCCTACAGAACTACCACTGACCTGACCTGTAGCCTACAGAACTACCACTGACCTGGCCTGTAGTCTACAGAACTACCACTGACCTGGCCTGTAGCCTACAGAACTACCACTGACCTGGCCTGTAGCCTACAGTACTACCACTGACCTGGCCTGTATCCTACAGAACTACCACTGACCTGGCCTGTAGCCTACAGAACTACCACTGACCTGGCCTGTAGTCTACAGAACTACCACTGACCTGGCCTGTAGCCTACAGAACTACCACTGACCTGGCCTGTAGCCTACAGAACTACCACTGACCTGGCCTGTAGCCTACAGAACTACCACTGACCTGGCCTGGCCTGTAGCCTACAGAACTACCACTGACCTGGCCTGTAGCCTACAGAACTACCACTGACCTGGCCTGTAGCCTACAGAACTACCACTGACCTGGCCTGTAGCCTACAGAACTACCACTGACCTGGCCTGTAGCCTACAGAACTACCACTGACCTGGCCTGTAGTCTACAGAACTACCACTGACCTGGCCTGTAGCCTACAGTACTACCACTGACCTGGCCTGTAGCCTACAGAACTACCACTGACCTGGCCTGTAGCCTACAGAACTAACACTGACCTGGCCTGTAGCCTACAGAACTACCACTGACCTGGCCTGTAGCCTACAGAACTACCACTGACCTGGCCTGTAGCCTACAGAACTACCACTGACCTGGCCTGTAGTCTACAGTACTACCACTGACCTGACCAGCATAAAGTCTGCTGTATTGTAGCTCTATAATATATTATACAGTCTGCTATATTGTAGTTCTATATTAGATGATACAGTCTGCTATATTGTAGTTCTATATTAGATGATACAGTCTACTATACTGTAGTTCTATAATATATTATACAGTCTGCT
>NW_027037166.1:12500-17810 GCF_034236695.1 Oncorhynchus nerka
TAATTAAAAAGCAGCAGTAAAATAACAATAGCGGTGCTATATACAGGGTGTTACGGTACAGAGTCAATGTGGAGGCTATATACAGGGTGTTACGGTACAGAGTCAATGTGGAGGCTATATACAGGGTGTTACGGTACAGAGTCAATGTGGAGGCTATATACAGGGTGTTACGGTACAGAGTCAATGTGGAGGCTATATACAGGGTATTACGGTACAGAGTCAATGTGGAGGCTATATACAGGGGGTACCGGTACAGAGTCAATGTGGAGGCTATATACAGGGGGTACCGGTACAGAGTCAATGTGGAGGCTATATACAGGGTGTACCGGTACAGAGTCAATGTGGAGGCTATATACAGGGTGTTACGGTACAGAGTCAATGTGGAGGCTATATACAGGGTGTTACGGTACAGAGTCAATGTGGAGGCTATATACAGGTTGTTACGGTACAGAGTCAATGTGGAGGCTATATACAGGGTGTTACGGTACAGAGTCAATGTGGAGGCTATATACAGGGTGTTACGGTACAGAGTCAATGTGGAGGCTATATACAGGGTGTTACGGTACAGAGTCAATGTGGAGGCTATATACAGGGTGTTACGGTACAGAGTCAATGTGGAGGCTATATACAGGGTGTTACGGTACAGAGTCAATGTGGAGGCTATATACAGGGTGTTACGGTACAGAGTCAATGTGGAGGCTATATACAGGGGTACCGGTACAGAGTCAATGTGGAGGCTATATACAGGGGGTACTGGTACAGAGTCAATGTGGAGGCTATATACAGGGGGTACCGGTACAGAGTCAATGTGGAGGCTATATACAGGGTGTTACGGTACAGAGTCAATGTGGAGACTATATACAGGGGGTACCGGTACAGAGTCAATGTGGAGGCTATATACAGGGGGTACCGGTACAGAGTCAATGTGGAGGCTATATACAGGGGGTACTGGTACAGAGTCAATGTGGAGGCTACATACAGGGGGTACCAGTACAGAGTCAATGTGGAGGCTATATACAGGGTGTTACGGTACAGAGTCAATGTGGAGGCTATATACAGGGTGTTACGGTACAGAGTCAATGTGGAGGCTATATACAGGGGGTACCGGTACAGAGTCAATGTGGAGGCTATATACAGGGGGTACCGGTACAGAGTCAATGTGGAGGCTATATACAGGGGGTACCGGTACAGAGTTAATGTGGAGGCTACATACAGGGGGTACCGGTACAGAGTTAATGTGGAGGCTACATACAGGGGGTACCGGTACAGAGTTAATGTGGAGGCTACATACAGGGGGTACCGGTACAGAGTCAATGTGGAGGCTATATACAGGGTGTTACGGTACAGAGTCAATGTGGAGGCTATATACAGGGTGTTACGGTACAGAGTCAATGTGGAGGCTATATACATGGGGTACCGGTACAGAGTCAATGTGGAGGCTATATACAGGGGGTACCGGTACAGAGTCAATGTGGAGGCTATATACAGGGGGTACCGGTACAGAGTCAATGTGGAGGCTATATACAGGGGGGTACCGGTACAGAGTCAATGTGGAGGCTATATACAGGGGGTACCGGTACAGAGTCAACGTGGAGGCTATATACAGGGTGTTACGGTACAGAGTCAATGTGGAGGCTATATACAGGGTGTTACGGTACAGAGTCAATGTGGAGGCTATATACAGGGGGTACCGGTACAGAGTCAATGTGGAGGCTATATACAGGGTGTACCGGTACAGAGTCAATGTGGAGGCTATATACAGGGTGTACCGGTACAGAGTCAACGTGGAGGCTATATACAGGGTGTTACGGTACAGAGTCAACGTGGAGGCTATATACAGGGTATTACGGTACAGAGTCAATGTGGAGGCTATATACAGGGTATTACGGTACAGAGTCAGTGTGGAGGCTATATACAGGGTGTTACGGTACAGAGTCAATGTGGAGGCTATATACAGGGGGTACCGGTACAGAGTCAATGTGGAGGCTATATACAGGGTGTTACGGTACAGAGTCAACGTGGAGGCTATATACAGGGTGTTACGGTACAGAGTCAACGTGGAGGCTATATACAGGGTATTACGGTACAGAGTCAATGTGGAGGCTATATACAGGGGGTACCGGTACAGAGTCAATGTGGAGGCTATATACAGGGTGTTACGGTACAGAGTCAATGTGGAGGCTATATACAGGGGGTACTGGTACAGAGTCAATGTGGAGGCTATATACAGGGTGTTATGGTACAGAGTCAATGTGGAGGCTATATACAGGGGGTACCGGTACAGAGTCAATGTGGAGGCTATATACAGGGTGTTACGGTACAGAGTCAATGTGGAGGCTATATACAGGGGTACTGGTACAGAGTCAATGTGGAGGCTATATACAGGGGTACAGGTACAGAGTCAATGTGGAGGCTATATACAGGGTGTTACGGTACAGAGTCAATGTGGAGGCTATATACAGGGTGTTACGGTACAGAGTCAATGTGGAGGCTATATACAGGGTGTTACGGTACAGAGTCAATGTGGAGGCTATATACAGGGTGTTACGGTACAGAGTCAATGTGGAGGCTATATACAGGGTATTACGGTACAGAGTCAATGTGGAGGCTATATACAGGGGGTACAGAGTCAATGTGGAGGCTATATACAGGGGGTACCGGTACAGAGTCAATGTGGAGGCTATATACAGGGGTGTACCGGTACAGAGTCAATGTGGAGGCTATATACAGGGTGTTACGGTACAGAGTCAATGTGGAGGCTATATACAGGGTGTTACGGTACAGAGTCAATGTGGAGGCTATATACAGGGTGTTACGGTACAGAGTCAATGTGGAGGCTATATACAGGGTGTTACGGTACAGAGTCAATGTGGAGGCTATATACAGGGTGTTACGGTACAGAGTCAATGTGGAGGCTATATACAGGGTGTTACGGTACAGAGTCAATGTGGAGGCTATATACAGGGTGTTACGGTACAGAGTCAATGTGGAGGCTATATACAGGGTGTTACGGTACAGAGTCAATGTGGAGGCTATATACAGGGTGTTACGGTACAGAGTCAATGTGGAGGCTATATACAGGGTGTTACGGTACAGAGTCAATGTGGAGGCTATATACAGGGGTACTGGTACAGAGTCAATGTGGAGGCTATATACAGGGGGTACCGGTACAGAGTCAATGTGGAGGCTATATACAGGGTGTTACGGTACAGAGTCAATGTGGAGACTATATACAGGGGGTACCGGTACAGAGTCAATGTGGAGGCTATATACAGGGTGTTACGGTACAGAGTCAATGTGGAGGCTATATACAGGGGGTACTGGTACAGAGTCAATGTGGAGGCTATATACAGGGGGTACCGGTACAGAGTCAATGTGGAGGCTACATACAGGGGGTACCGGTACAGAGTTAATGTGGAGGCTACATACAGGGGGTACCAGTACAGAGTCAATGTGGAGGCTATATACAGGGTGTTACGGTACAGAGTCAATGTGGAGGCTATATACAGGGTGTTACGGTACAGAGTCAATGTGGAGGCTATATACATGGGGTACCGGTACAGAGTCAATGTGGAGGCTATATACAGGGGGTACCGGTACAGAGTCAATGTGGAGGCTATATACAGGGGGTACCGGTACAGAGTCAATGTGGAGGCTATATACAGGGGGGTACCGGTACAGAGTCAATGTGGAGGCTATATACAGGGGGTACCGGTACAGAGTCAACGTGGAGGCTATATACAGGGTGTTACGGTACAGAGTCAATGTGGAGGCTATATACAGGGTGTTACGGTACAGAGTCAATGTGGAGGCTATATACAGGGGTACCGGTACAGAGTCAATGTGGAGGCTATATACAGGGTGTACCGGTACAGAGTCAATGTGGAGGCTATATACAGGGTGTACCGGTACAGAGTCAATGTGGAGGCTATATACAGGGTGTACCGGTACAGAGTCAATGTGGAGGCTATATACAGGGTGTACCGGTACAGAGTCAATGTGGAGGCTATATACAGGGTGTTACGGTACAGAGTCAACGTGGAGGCTATATACAGGGTATTACGGTACAGAGTCAATGTGGAGGCTATATACAGGGTATTACGGTACAGAGTCAGTGTGGAGTCTATATACAGGGGGTTATGGTATAGAGTCAATGTGGAGGCTATATACAGGGGGTACCGGTACAGAGTCAATGTGGAGGCTATATACAGGGTGTTACGGTACAGAGTCAACGTGGAGGCTATATACAGGGTGTTACGGTACAGAGTCAACGTGGAGGCTATATACAGGGTATTACGGTACAGAGTCAATGTGGAGGCTATATACAGGGGGTACCGGTACAGAGTCAATGTGGAGGCTATATACAGGGTGTTACGGTACAGAGTCAATGTGGAGGCTATATACAGGGGGTACTGGTACAGAGTCAATGTGGAGGCTATATACAGGGTGTTATGGTACAGAGTCAATGTGGAGGCTATATACAGGGGGTACCGGTACAGAGTCAATGTGGAGGCTATATACAGGGTGTTACGGTACAGAGTCAATGTGGAGGCTATATACAGGGGGTACTGGTACAGAGTCAATGTGGAGGCTATATACAGGGGGTACCGGTACAGAGTCAATGTGGGAGGCTATATACAGGGTGTTACGGTACAGAGTCAATGTGGAGGCTATATACAGGGGTACCGGTACAGAGTCAATGTGGAGGCTATATACAGGGGGTACCGGTACAGAGTCAATGTGGAGGCTATATACAGGGGGTACCGGTACAGAGTCAATGTGGAGGCTATATACAGGGGGTACCGGTACAGAGTCAATGTGGAGGCTATATACAGGGGGTACAGAGTCAATGTGGAGGCTATATACAGGGTGTTACGGTACAGAGTCAATGTGGAGGCTATATACAGGGTATTACGGTGCAGAGTCAATGTGGAGGCTATATACAGGGTATTACGGTACAGAGTCAGTGTGGAGTCTATATACAGGGGTTATGGTATAGAGTCAATGTGGAGGCTATATACAGGGGTACCGGTACAGAGTCAATGTGGAGGCTATATACAGGGTGTTACGGTACAGAGTCAACGTGGAGGCTATATACAGGGTGTTACGGTACAGAGTCAACGTGGAGGCTATATACAGGGTATTACGGTACAGAGTCAATGTGGAGGCTATATACAGGGGTACCGGTACAGAGTCAATGTGGAGGCTATATACAGGGTGTTACGGTACAGAGTCAATGTGGAGGCTATATACAGGGGTACTGGTACAGAGTCAATGTGGAGGCTATATACAGGGTGTTATGGTACAGAG
>NW_027037167.1:0-17810 GCF_034236695.1 Oncorhynchus nerka
TTAGACAATACAGGCTGGACTATTAGGACTAACACAGGGCTGACTATTAGCCAATACAGGGCTGACTATTAGGACTATGGGACAATACAGGGCTGGGACTAATAGGACTAACACAGGGCTGACTAATAGGACAATACAGGGCTGACTAATAGGACAACACAGGGCTGACTGTTAGGACTAACACAGGGCTGACTGTTAGGATCAACACAGGGCTGACTGTTAGATTAACACAGGGCTGACTGTTAGGACTAACACAGGACTGACTATTAGGACAATACAGGGCTGACTATTAGGACTAACACAGGGCTGACTATTAGGACAATACAGGGCTGACTATTAGGACTAACACAGGGCTGACTATTAGGACAATACAGGGCTGACTATTAGGACTAACACAGGGCTGACTAATAGGACAATACAGGGCTGACTAATAGGACAATACAGGGCTGACTATTAGGACAATACAGGGCTGACTAATAGGACAATACAGGGCTGACTAATAGGACAATACAGGACTGACTGGACTAACACAGGGCTGACTATTAGGACAATACAGGGCTGACTGTTAGACAATCTGGGCTGACTAATAGGACGATACGGGGGCTGACTAATAGGACAATGAAGGGCTGACTAATAGGACAATACAGGGCTGACTATTAGGACAATACAGGACTGACTGTTAGGACTAACACGGGGCTGACTGTTAGGACTAACACAGGGCTGACTATTTAGGACTGACAATACAGGGCTGACTAATAGGACAACACAGGGCTGAGTAATAGGACAATACAGGGCTGACTGTTAGGACTAACACAGGGCTGACTGTTAGGACTAACACAGGGCTGACTATTAGGAATGACTGTTAGGGCTGACTGTTAACACAAGGGCTGACTATTAGGACTAACACAGGGCTGACTATTAGGACTAACACAGGGCTGACTGGTAGGACAATACAGGGCTTGACTAATAGGACAATACAGGGCTGACTATTAGGACAATACAGGGCTGACTAATAGGGGCTGACTAATATGGCAATACAGGCTCACTATTAGACAATACAGGGCTGACTAATAGGACAATACAGGGGACTAATAGGACAACACAGGGCTGACTGTTAGACTAACACAGGGCTGACTGTTAGGACTAACACAGGGCTGACTGTTAGGACTAACACAGGGCTGACTGTTAGGATTAGACAATACAGGGCTGACTATTAGGACTAACACAGGGCTGACTATTAGGACAATACAGGGCTGACTATTGACTAACACAGGGCTGACTAATACAGGGTTGACTAATAGGACAATACAGGGCTGACTATTAGGACAATACAGGGCTGACTAATAGGACAATACAGGGCTGACTAATAGGACAATACAGGACTGACTATTAGGACAATACAGGGCTGACTAATAGGACAATACAGGGCTGACTAATAGGACAATACAGGGCTGACTAATAGGACAATACAGGGCTGACTAATAGGACAATACAGGGCTGACTGTTAGGACTAACACAGGGCTGACTGTTAGGACTAACACAGGGCTGACTGTTAGGACTAACACAGGGCTGACTATTAGGACTAACACAGGAATGACTGTTAGGACTAACACAGGGCTGACTATTAGGACTAACACAGGGCTGACTGTTAGGACAATACAGGGCTGACTAATAGGACAATACAGGGCTGACTAATAGGACAATACAGGGCTGACTGTTAGGACAATACAGGGCTGACTGTTAGGACTAACACAGGACTGACTGTTAGGACTAACACAGGGCTGACTGTTAGGATTAACACAGGGCTGACTATTAGGACAATACAGGGCTGACTGTTAGGACAATACAGGGCTGACTAATAGGACAATACAGGACTGACTAATAAGACAATACAGGGCTGACTATTAGGACAATACAGGGCTGACTGGTAGGACAATACAGGGTTGACTAATAGGACAATACAGGGCTGACTATTAGGACAATACAGGGCTGACTAATAGGACAATACAGGGCTGACTAATAGGGCAATACAGGGCTCACTATTAGGACAATACAGGGCTGACTAATAGGACAATACAGGGCTGACTAATAGGACAACACAGGGCTGAGTGTTAGGACTAACACAGGGCTGACTGTTAGGACTAACACAGGGCTGACTGTTAGGACTAACACAGGGCTGACTATTAGGACTAACACAGGAATGACTGTTAGGACTAACACAGGGCTGACTATTAGGACTAACACAGGGCTGACTGTTAGGACAATACAGGGCTGACTAATAGGACAATACAGGGCTGACTAATAGGACAATACAGGGCTGACTGTTAGGACAATACAGGGCTGACTGTTAGGACTAACACAGGACTGACTGTTAGGACTAACACGGGGCTGACTGTTAGGATTAACACAGGGCTGACTATTAGGACAATACAGGGCTGACTGTTAGGACAATACAGGGCTGACTAATAGGACAATACAGGACTGACTAATAAGACAATACAGGGCTGACTATTAGGACAATACAGGGCTGACTGTTAGGACAATACAGGGCTGACTAATAGGACAATACAGGGCTGACTATTAGGACAATACAGGGCTGACTAATAGGACAATACAGGGCTGACTAATAGGGCAATACAGGGCTCACTATTAGGACAATACAGGGCTGACTAATAGGACAATACAGGGCTGACTAATAGGACAACACAGGGCTGAGTGTTAGGACTAACACAGGGCTGACTGTTAGGACTAACACAGGGCTGACTGTTAGGACTAACACAGGGCTGACTATTAGGACTAACACAGGAATGACTGTTAGGACTAACACAGGGCTGACTATTAGGACTAACACAGGCTGACTGTTAGGACAATACAGGGCTGACTAATAGGACAATACAGGGCTGACTAATAGGACAATACAGGGCTGACTGTTAGGACAATACAGGGCTGACTGTTAGGACTAACACAGGACTGACTGTTAGGACTAACACGGGGCTGACTGTTAGGATTAACACAGGGCTGACTATTAGGACAATACAGGGCTGACTGTTAGGACAATACAGGGCTGACTAATAGGACAATACAGGACTGACTAATAAGACAATACAGGGCTGACTATTAGGACAATACAGGGCTGACTGGTAGGACAATACAGGGTTGACTAATAGGACAATACAGGGCTGACTATTAGGACAATACAGGGCTGACTAATAGGACAATACAGGGCTGACTAATAGGGCAATACAGGGCTCACTATTAGGACAATACAGGGCTGACTAATAGGACAATACAGGGCTGACTAATAGGACAACACAGGGCTGAGTAATAGGACAATACAGGGCTGACTGTTAGGACTAACACAGGGCTGACTGTTAGGACTAACACAGGGCTGACTATTAGGACTAACACAGGGCTGACTGTTAGGACTAACACAGGGCTGACTGTTAGGACTAACACAGGGCTGACTGTTAGGACTAACACAGGACTGACTGTTAGGACTAACACGGGGCTGACTGTTAGGATTAACACAAGGCTGACTATTAGGACAATACAGGGCTGACTAATAGGACAATACAGGGCTGACTAATAGGACAATACAGGGCTGACTAATAGGACAATACAGGGCTGACTGTTAGGACTAACACAGGGCTGACTGTTAGGACTAACACAGGGCTGACTGTTAGGACTAACACAGGGCTGACTATTAGGACTAACACAGGAATGACTGTTAGGACTAACACAGGGCTGACTATTAGGACAAACACAGGGCTGACTGTTAGGACTAACACAGGGCTGACTGTTAGGACTAACACAGGGCTGACTGTTAGGACTAACACAGGGCTGACTGTTAGGACAATACAGGGCTGACTAATAGGACAATACAGGGCTGACTAATAGGACAACACAGGGCTGACTGTTAGGACTAACACAGGGCTGACTGTTAGGATTAACACAGGGCTGACTGTTAGGATTAACACAGGGCTGACTGTTAGGACTACCACAGGACTGACTATTAGGACAATACAGGGCTGACTATTAGGACTAACACAGGGCTGACTATTAGGACAATACAGGGCTGACTATTAGGACTAACACAGGGCTGACTATTAGGACAATACAGGGCTGACTATTAGGACTAACACAGGGCTGACTAATAGGACAATACAGGGCTGACTAATAGGACAATACAGGGCTGACTATTAGGACAATACAGGGCTGACTAATAGGACAATACAGGGCTGACTAATAGGACAATACAGGACTGACTGTTAGGACTAACACAGGGCTGACTATTAGGACAATACAGGGCTGACTGTTAGGACAATACGGGGCTGACTAATAGGACGATACGGGGCTGACTAATAGGACAATGAAGGGCTGACTAATAGGACAATACAGGGCTGACTATTAGGACTAACACAGGACTGACTGTTAGGACTAACACGGGGCTGACTGTTAGGACTAACACAGGGCTGACTATTAGGACAATACAGGGCTGACTATTAGGACTAACACAGGGCTGACTAATAGGACAATACAGGGCTGACTAATAGGACAATACAGGGCTGACTATTAGGACAATACAGGGCTGACTAATAGGACAATACAGGGCTGACTAATAGGACAATACAGGACTGACTGTTAGGACTAACACAGGGCTGACTATTAGGACAATACAGGGCTGACTGTTAGGACAATACGGGGCTGACTAATAGGACGATACGGGGCTGACTAATAGGACAATGAAGGGCTGACTAATAGGACAATACAGGGCTGACTATTAGGACTAACACAGGACTGACTGTTAGGACTAACACGGGGCTGACTGTTAGGACTAACACAGGGCTGACTATTAGGACAATACAGGGCTGACTATTAGGACAATACAGGGCTGACTAATAGGACAACACAGGGCTGAGTAATAGGACAATACAGGGCTGACTGTTAGGACTAACACAGGGCTGACTGTTAGGACTAACACAGGGCTGACTATTAGGACTAACACAGGGCTGACTGTTAGTACTAACACAGGGCTGACTGTTAGGACTAACACAGGGCTGACTATTAGGACTAACACAGGGCTGACTATTAGGACTAACACAGGGCTGACTGTTAGGACAATACAGGGCTGACTAATAGGACAATACAGGGCTGACTAATAGGACAATACAGGGCTCACTATTAGGACAATACAGGGCTGACTAATAGGACAATACAGGGCTGACTAATAGGACAACACAGGGCTGACTGTTAGGACTAACACAGGGCTGACTGTTAGGACTAACACAGGGCTGACTATTAGGACTAACACAGGGCTGACTGTTAGGACTAACACAGGGCTGACTGTTAGGACTAACACAGGGCTGACTGTTAGGACTAACACGGGGCTGACTGTTAGGATTAACACAAGGCTGACTATTAGGACAATACAGGGCTGACTAATAGGACAATACAGGGCTGACTAATAGGACAATACAGGGCTTAGGACAATACAGGGCTGACTGTTAGGACTAACACAGGGCTGACTGTTAGGACTAACACAGGGCTGACTGTTAGGACTAACACAGGGCTGACTGTTAGGACTAACACAGGGCTGACTATTAGGACTAACACAGGAATGACTGTTAGGACTAACACAGGGCTGACTATTAGGACTAACACAGGGCTGACTGTTAGGACAATACAGGGCTGACTAATAGGACAATACAGGGCTGACTAATAGGACAATACAGGGCTGACTGTTAGGACAATACAGGGCTGACTGTTAGGACTAACACAGGACTGACTGTTAGGACTAACACAGGGCTGACTGTTAGGATTAACACAGGGCTGACTATTAGGACAATACAGGGCTGACTGTTAGGACAATACAGGGCTGACAGACAATACAGGACTGACTAATAAGACAATACAGGGCTGACTATTAGGACAATACAGGGCTGACTGGTAGGACAATACAGGGTTGACTAATAGGACAATACAGGACTGACTAATAAGACAATACAGGGCTGACTATTAGGACAATACAGGGCTGACTGGTAGGACAATACAGGGTTGACTATTAGGACAATACAGGGCTGACTAATAGGACAATACAGGGCTGACTAATAGGGCAATACAGGGCTCACTATTAGGACAATACAGGGCTGACTAATAGGACAATACAGGGCTGACTAATAGGACAACACAGGGCTGAGTAATAGGACAATACAGGGCTGACTGTTAGGACTAACACAGGGCTGACTGTTAGGACTAACACAGGGCTGACTGTTAGGACTAACACAGGGCTGACTATTAGGACTAACACAGGAATGACTGTTAGGACTAACACAGGGCTGACTATTAGGACAAACACAGGGCTGACTGTTAGGACTAACACAGGGCTGACTGTTAGGACTAACACAGGGCTGACTGTTAGGACTAACACAGGGCTGACTGTTAGGACAATACAGGGCTGACTAATAGGACAATACAGGGCTGACTAATAGGACAACACAGGGCTGACTGTTAGGACTAACACAGGGCTGACTGTTAGGATTAACACAGGGCTGACTGTTAGGATTAACACAGGGCTGACTAGGACTGACTATTAGGACAATACAGGGCTGACTATTAGGACTAACACAGGGCTGACTATTAGGACAATACAGGGCTGACTATTAGGACTAACACAGGGCTGACTATTAGGACAATACAGGGCTGACTATTAGGACTAACACAGGGCTGACTAATAGGACAATACAGGGCTGACTAATAGGACAATACAGGGCTGACTATTAGGACAATACAGGGCTGACTAATAGGACAATACAGGGCTGACTAATAGGACAATACAGGACTGACTGTTAGGACTAACACAGGGCTGACTATTAGGACAATACAGGGCTGACTGTTAGGACAATACGGGGCTGACTAATAGGACGATACGGGGCTGACTAATAGGACAATGAAGGGCTGACTAATAGGACAATACAGGGCTGACTATTAGGACTAACACAGGACTGACTGTTAGGACTAACACGGGGCTGACTGTTAGGACTAACACAGGGCTGACTATTAGGACTAACACAGGGCTGACTGTTAGGACAATACAGGGCTGACTAATAGGACAATACAGGGCTGACTAATAGGACAATACAGGGCTGACTGTTAGGACAATACAGGGCTGACTGTTAGGACTAACACAGGACTGACTGTTAGGACTAACACAGGGCTGACTGTTAGGATTAACACAGGGCTGACTATTAGGACAATACAGGGCTGACTGTTAGGACAATACAGGGCTGACTATTAGGACAATACAGGGCTGACTGTTAGGACAATACAGGGCTGACTATTAGGACAATACAGGGCTGACTGGTAGGACAATACAGGGTTGACTAATAGGACAATACAGGGCTGACTATTAGGACAATACAGGGCTGACTAATAGGACAATACAGGGCTGACTATTAGGACAATACAGGGCTGACTATTAGGACAATACAGGGCTGACTAATAGGACAATACAGGGCTGACTAATAGGACAACACAGGGCTGAGTAATAGGACAATACAGGGCTGACTGTTAGGACTAACACAGGGCTGACTGTTAGGACTAACACAGGGCTGACTATTAGGACTAACACAGGGCTGACTGTTAGGACTAACACAGGGCTGACTGTTAGGACTAATACAGGCTGCTGACTAACACAGGACTGACTGTTAGGACAACACGGGGCTGACTGTTAATTAACACAGGGCTGACTATTAGGACAATACAGGGCTGACTAATAGGACAATACAGGGCTGACTAATAGGACAATACAGGGCTGACAGGACAATACAGGGCTGACTGTTGTAACACAGGGCTGAGGACTAACACAGGGCTGACTGTTAGGACTAACACAGGGCTGACTATTAGACTAACACAGGCTGACTGTTAGGACTAACACAGGGCTGACTATTAGGACAAACACAGGGGCTGACTAGGGCTGACTGTTAGGACTAACACAGGGCTGACTGTTAGGACTATCACAGGGCTGACTAATAGGACAATACAGGGCTGACTAATAGGACAATACAGGGCTGACTGTTAGGACAATACAGGGCTGACTGTTAGGACTAACACAGGACTAACACAGGGCTGACTATTAATAACACAGGGCTGACTATTAGGACAATACAGGGCTGACTAATAGGACTACGGGGCTGACTAATAGGACAATACAGGGCTGACTAATAGGACAATACAGGGCTGACTGTTAGGACTAAACAGGGCTGACTGTTAGACTAACACATGGCTGACTGTTAGGACTAACACAGGGCTGACTATTAGGACTAACACAGGAATGACTGTTAGGACTAACACAGGGCTGGGACAAATACAGGGCTGACTATTAGGACAATACAGGGCTGACTGGGACAATACAGGGCTGACTAATAGGACAATACAGGGCTGACTAATAGGACAATACAGGGCTGACTGTTAGGACAATACAGGGCTGAGTTAGGACTAACACAGGACTGACTAATACGGGGCTGACAATAACACAGGGCTGACTATTAGGACAATACAGGGCTGACTATTAGGACAATACAGGGCTGACTAATAGGACAATACAGGACTGACTAATATGACAATACAGGGCTGACTATTAGGACAATACAGGGCTGAATAATAGGACAATACAGGGCTGACTGTTAGGACTAACACAGGACTGACTGTTAGGACTAACAGGGCTGACTGTTGTTAACACAGGGCTGACTATTAGGACAATACAGGGCTGACTGTTAGGACTAACACAGGGCTGACTGTTAGGACTAATACAGGGCTGACTATTAGGACAATACAGGGATGACAGGGCTGACTAATAGGACAATACAGGCTGACTAATAGGACAATACAGGGATGACTATTAGGACAATACAGGGCTGACTAATAGGACAATACAGGGCTGACTAATAGGACAACTGTTAGGACAGGGCTGACTGTTAGGATTAACACAGGGCTGACTATTAGGACAATACAGGCTGACTGTTAGGACTAACACAGGGCTGACTGTTAGGACAATACAGGGCTGACTATAACACGGGAATGACTGTTAGGACTAACACAGGGCTGACTGTTAGGACTAACACAGGGCTGACTGTTAGGACTAACACAGGGCTGACTATAGGACTAGGACAATACAGGGCTGACTATTAGGACAATGACTAATAGGACAATACAGGGCTGACTAATAGGACAATACAGGGCTGACTAATAGGACAATACAGGGCTGACTAGGACTAACACAGGGGACTAACACAGGGCTGACTGTTAGGACTAACACAGGGCTGACAGGACTAACACAGGGCTGACTAGGACTAACACAGGAATGACTGTTAGGACTAACACAGGGCTGACTATTAGGACTAACACAGGGCTGACTGTTAGGACAATACAGGGCTGACTAATAGGACAATACAGGGCTGACTAATAGGACAATAGGGCTGACTGTTAACAATACAGGGCTGACTGTTAGGACTAACACAGGACTGACTGTTAGGACTAACACAGGGCTGACTGTTAGGATTAACACAGGGCTGACTATTAGGACAATACAGGGCTGACTGTTAGGACAATACAGGGCTGACTAGGACAATACAGGACTGACTAATAAGACAATACAGGGCTGACTATTAGGACAATACAGGGCTGACTGGTAGGACAATACAGGGTTGACTAATAGGACAATACAGGGCTGACTATTAGGACAATACAGGGCTGACTAATAGGACAATACAGGGCTGACTAATTACAGGACTAACAATACAGGGCTGACTATTAGGGGACTAGGACAACACAGGGCTGACTGTTAGGACAACACAGGGCTGACTGTTAGGACTAACACAGGGCTGACTAACACAGGGCTGACTGTTAGGACTAACACAGGGCTGACTGTTAGGACTAACACAGGGCTGACTGTTAGGACTAACACAGGGCTGACTGTTAGACTAACACAGGACTGACTGTTAGGACTAAACGGGGCTGACAGGATTAACACAAGGCTGACTATTAGGACAATACAGGGCTGACTAATAGGACAATACAGGGCTGACTAATAGGACAATACAGGGCTGACTAATAGGACAATACAGGGCTGACTGTTAGGACTAACACAGGGCTGACTGTTAGGACTAACACAGGGCTGACTGTTAGGACTAACACAGGGGACTGACTAACACAGGAATGACTGTTAGACTAACACAGGGCTGACTATTTAGGACAATACAGGGCTGACTGTTAGGACAATACAGGGCTGACTGTTAGACAATACAGGGCTGACTAATAGGACAATACAGGGCTGACTGTTAGGACAATACAGGGCTGACTATTAGGACAACACAGGGCTGACTGTTAGGACTAACACAGGGCTGACTGTTAGGACAATACAGGGCTGACTATTAGGACAATACAGGGCTGACTGTTAGACTAACACAGGGCTGACTAATAGGACAATACAGGGCTGACTAATAGGACAATACAGGGCTGACTAATAGGACAATACAGGGCTGACTGTTAGGACTAACACAGGACTGACTGTTAGGACTAACACGGGGCTGACTGTTAGGATTAACACAGGGCTGACTATTAGGACAATACAGACTGTTAGACTAACACAGGGCTGACTGTTAGGACAATACAGGGCTGACTATTAGGACAATACAGGGGACTAATAGACAATACAGGGCTGACTAATAGGACAATACATGACTATTAGACAATACAGGGCTGACTAATAGGACAATACAGGACTGACTACTAACACGGGCTGACTGTTAGGATTAATACAGGGCTGACTATTAGGACAATACAGGGCTGACTGTTAGGACTAACACAGGGCTGACTGTTAGGACTAACACAGGGCTGACTATTAGGACTAACACAGGGCTGACTGTTAGGACTAACACAGGGCTGACTGTTAGGACTAATACAGGGCTGACTATTAGGACAACACAGGGCTGACTAATAGGACAATACAGGGCTGACTAATAGGACAATACAGGGATGACTATTAGGCTGACTAATAGACACAGGGCTGACTGTTAGGACTAACACAGGGCTGACTATTAGGACTAACACAGGGCTGACTGTTAGGACAATACAGGGCTGACTGTTAGGACAATACAGGGCTGACTGACTATTAGGACAATACAGGGCTGACTAATAGGACAATACAGGGCTGACTATTAGGACAACACAGGGCTGACTATTAGGACAACACAGGGCTGACTAATTAGGACTAACACAGGGCTGACTATTAGGACAATACAGGGCTGACTAATAGGACAATACAGGGCTGACTATTAGGACTAACACAGGGCTGACTGTTAGGACTAACACAGGGCTGACTAATAGGACAATACAGGGCTGACTAATAGGACAATACAGGGCTGACTAATAGGACAATACAGGGCTGACTAATAGGACAATACAGGATGACTATTAGACAATACAGGGCTGACTAATAGGACAATACAGGGCTGACTATTAGGACAACACAGGGCTGACTGTTAGACTAACACAGGGCTGACTGTTAGGACTAACACAGGGCTGACTGTTAGGACTAACACAGGACTGACTGTTAGGACAATACAGGGCTGACTAATAGGACAATACAGGGCTGACTAATAGGACAATACAGGGCTGACTAATAGGACAATACAGGGCTGACTATTAGGACAATACAGGGCTGACTAATAGGACAATACAGGGCTGACTGTTAGGACTAACACAGGGCTGACTAATAGGACAATACAGGGCTGACTAATAGGACAATACAGTGCTGACTATTATGACAATACAGGGCTGACTATTAGGACTAACACAGGAATGACTGTTAGGACTAACACAGGGCTGACTGTTAGGACTAACACAGGGCTGACTGTTAGGACAATACAGGGCTGACTATTAGACAACACAGGGCTGACTGACAATACAGGGCTTAGGACAATACAGGGCTGACTAATAGGACAATACAGGGCTGACTAATAGGACAATACAGGGCTGACTATTAGGACAATAAGGGCTGACTAATAGGACAATACAGGGCTGACTGTTAGGACTAACACAGGGCTGACTGTTAGGACTAACACAGGGCTGACTAAATAGGACAATACAGGGCTGACTAATAGGACAATACAGGGCTGACTAATAGGACAATACAGGGCTGACTATTAGGACAATACAGGCTGACTGTTAGGACAACACAGGGCTGACTGTTAGGACTAACACAGGGCTGACTGTTAGGACTAACACAGGGCTGACTGTTAACACAGGGCTGACTGTTAACAACACAGGGCTGACTATTAGGACAATACAGGGCTGACTAATAGGACAACACAGCTGACTAATAGGACAATACAGGGCTGACTGTTAGGACTAACACAGGGCTGACTGTTAGGACTAACACAGGGCTGACTATTAGGACAACACAGGGCTGACTGTTAGACAATACAGGGCTGACTGTTAGGACTAACACAGGGGCTGACTAACACAGGGCTGACTATTAGGACTAACACAGGGCTGACTATTAGGACAATACAGGGCTGACTAATAGGACAATACAGGGCTGACTATTAGGACAATACAGGGCTGACTAATAGGACAATACAGGGCTGACTAATAGGACAATACAGGGCTGACTAATAGGACAATACAGGGCTGACTATTAGGACAACACAGGGCTGACTGTTAGGACTAACACAGGGCTGACTGTTAGGACTAACACAGGGCTGACTATTAGACTAACACAGGGCTGACTGTTAGACTAACACAGGGCTGACTGTTAGACTAACACAGGGCTGACTGTTAGGACTAACACAGGGGGCTGACTGTTAGGATTAACACAAGGCTGACTATTAGGACAATACAGGGCTGACTAATAGGACAATACAGGGCTGACTAATAGACAATACAGGGCTGACTGTTAGCTGACAATAACACAGGGCTGACTAATAGGGCTGACAATACAGGGCTGACTGTTAGGACAATACAGGGCTGACTATTAGGGCTGACTGTTAGACTAACACAGGGCTGACTATTAGGACTAACACAGGGCTGACTGTTAGGACAACACAGGGCTGACTGTTAGGACTAACACAGGGGACTGACTAATAGGACAATACAGGGCTGACTGTTAGGACAATACAGGGCTGACTATTAGACAATACAGGGCTGACTGTTAGGACTAACACAGGGACTGTTGACTAACACAGGGCTGACTATTAGGACAATACAGGGCTGACTAATAGGACAATACAGGACTGACTAATAAGACAATACAGGGCTATTGACTAAGGGCTACTGGACAATACAGGGCTGACTAATAGGACAATACAGGGCTACACTGACTTAGGACAATACAGGGCTGACTAGGGCAATACAGGGCTCACTATTAATACAGGGCTGACTAATAGGACAATACAGGGCTGACTAATAGGACAACACAGGGCTGACTGTTAGGACAATACAGGGCTGACTGTTAGACAACACAGGGCTGACTGTTAGGACTAACACAGGGCTGACTGTTAGACTAACACAGGGCTGACTGTTGACTAACACAGGGCTGACTGTTAGGACTAACACAGGGCTGACTGTTAGGACTAACACAGGACTGACTGTTAGGACAACACAGGGGATTAACACAGGGCTGACTATTAGGACAATACAGGGCTGACTTAGGACAATACAGGGCTGACTAATAGACAATACAGGGCTGACTATTAGGACAATACAGGGCTGACTGTTAGGACTAACACAGGCTGACTGTTAATAACACAGGGCTGACTGTTAGGACTAACACAGGGCTGACTGTTAGGACTAACACAGGACTGACTGTTAGGATAACACAGGGACTGTTTAGGATTAACACAGGGCTGACTATTAGGACTAACACAGGGCTGACTGTTAGGACTAACACAGGGCTGACTGTTAGGACTAACACAGGGCTGACTGTTAGGACTAACACAGGGCTGACTATTAGGACTAACACAGGAATGACTGTTAGGACTAACACAGGGCTGACTATTAGGACAAACACAGGGCTGACTGTTAGGACTAACACAGGGCTGACTGTTAGGACTAACACAGGGCTGACTGTTAGGACAATACAGGGCTGACTAATAGGACAATACAGGGCTGACTAATAGGACAATACAGGGCTGACTGTTAGGACAATACAGGGCTGACTGTTAGGACTAACACAGGACTGACTGTTAGGACTAACACAGGGCTGACTATTAGGACAATACAGGGCTGACTGTTAGGACAATACAGGGCTGACTAATAGGACAATACAGGGACTGACTAGGGCTGACTATTAGACAATACAGGGCTGAATAATAGGACTACTGTTTACTGACAATACAGGGCTGACTAACACAGGGTTAGGACTAATACAGGGCTGACTATTAGACAATACAGGGACTAGGAGGGCTGACTAATAGGACAATACAGGGCTGACTAATAGGACAATACAGGGATGACTATTAGGACAATACAGGGCTGACTAATAGGACAATACAGGGCTGACTAATAGGACTAACACAGGACTGACTGTTAGGACTAACACGGGGCTGACTGTTAGGATTAACACAGGGCTGACTGTTAGGACTAACACAGGGCTGACTGTTAGGACTAACACAGGGCTGACTGTTTAGGGACTGTTAGGACTAACACAGGGCTGACTGTTAGGATTAACACAAGGCTGACTATTAGGACAATACAGGGCTGACTAATAGGACAATACAGGGCTGACTGACAATACAGGGCTGACTAATAGGACAATACAGGGCTGACTGTTAGGACTAACACAGGGCTGACTGTTAGGACTAACACAGGGCTGACTGTTAGGACTAACACAGGGCTGACTATTAGGACTAACACAGGGCTGACTGTTAGGACTAACACAGGGCTGACTATTAGGACTAACACAGGGCTGACTGTTAGGACTAACACAGGGCTGACTGTTAGGACTAACACAGGGCTGACTGTTAGGACTAACACAGGGCTGACTATTAGGACTAACACAGGAATGACTAATAGGACAACACAGGGCTGACTATTAGGACAAACACAGGGCTGACTGTTAGGACTAACACAGGGCTGACTGTTAGGACTAACACAGGGCTGACTGTTAGGACAATACAGGGCTGACTAATAGGACAATACAGGGCTGACTAATAGGACAATACAGGGCTGACTGTTAGGACAATACAGGGCTGACTGTTAGGACTAACACAGGACTGACTGTTAGGACAATACAGGGCTGACTGTTAGGACAATACAGGGCTGACTAATAGGACAATACAGGACTGACTAATATGACAATACAGGGCTGACTATTAGGACAATACAGGGCTGAATAATAGGACAATACAGGGCTGACTGTTAGGACTAACACAGGACTGACTGTTAGGACTAACACGGGGCTGACTGTTAGGATTAACACAGGGCTGACTGTTAGGACTAATACAGGGCTGACTATTAGACAATACAGGGGCTATTGACAGGGCTGACTAATAGACAATACAGGGCTGACTAATAGGACAATACAGGGATGACTATTAGGACAATACAGGGCTGACTAATAGACAATACAGGGCTGACTAATAGGACAATACAGGGACTGACTGTTAGGACTAACACAGGGCTGACTGTTAGGACAACACAGGGCTGACTATTAGGACAATACAGGGCTGACTGTTAGGACAACACAGGGCTGACTGTTAGGACTAACACAGGGCTGACTATTGACTAACACAGGAATGACTGTTAGGACTAACACAGGGCTGACTGTTTAACACAGGGATGACTATTAGACAATAGGGCTGACTAATAGGACAATACAGGGCTGGGCTGACTATTAGGACAATACAGGGCTGACTAATAGGACAATACAGGGCTGACTATTAGACTAACACAGGGCTGACTGTTAGACTAACACAGGGCTGACTGTTAGGACTAACACAGGGCTGACTGTTAGGACAACACAGGGCTGACTAATAGGACAATACAGGGCTGACTAATAGGACAATACAGGGATGACTATTAGGACAATACAGGGCTGACTAATAGGACAATACAGGGCTGACTATTAGGACTAACACATGGCTGACTATTAGGACTAACACAGGGCTGACTGTTAGGACTAACACAGGGCTGACTGTTAGGACTAACACAGGACTGACTGTTAGGACTAACACAGGGCTGACTAATAGGACAATACAGGGCTGACTAATAGGACAATACCGGGCTGACTAATAGGACAATACAGGACTGACTAATAGGACAATACAGGACTGACTGTTAGGACTAACACAGGGCTGACTGTTAGGACTAACACAGGGCTGACTGTTAGGATTAACACAGGGCTGACTGTTAGGACAATACAGGCTGACTAATAGGACAACACAGGGCTGACTAATAGGACAATACAGGGCTGACTGTTAGGACAATACAGGGCTGACTAATAGGACAATACAGGACTGACTAATAGGACAATACAGGGCTGACTATTAGGACAATACAGGGCTGACTAATAGGACAATACAGGGCTGACTGTTAGGACTAACACAGGACTGACTGTTAGGACTAACACGGGGCTGACTGTTAGGATTAACACAGGGCTGACTACTAGGACAATACAGGACTGACTAATAAGACAATACAGGGCTGACTATTAGGACAATACAGGGCTGACTGTTAGGACAATACAGGGCTGACTAATAGGACAATACAGGACTGACTAATAGGACAATACAGGGCTGACTATTAGGACAATACAGGGCTGAATAATAGGACAATACAGGGCTGACTGTTAGGACTAACACAGGACTGACTGTTAGGACTAACAAGGGGCTGACTGTTAGGATTAACACAGTGCTGACTATTAGGACAACACAGGGCTGACTAATAGGACAATACAGGGCTGACTAATAGGACAATACCGGGCTGACTAATAGGACAATACCGGGCTGACTAATAGGACAATACAGGACTGACTAATAGGACAATACCGGGCTGACTAATAGGACAATACAGGACTGACTAATAGGACAATACAGGACTGACTAATAGGACAATACCGGGCTGACTAATAGGACAATACAGGACTGACTAATAGGACAATACAGGGCTGACTGTTAGGACTAACACAGGGCTGACTATTATGACAATACAGGGCTGACTATTAGGACTAACACAGGAATGACTGTTAGGACTAACACAGGGCTGACTGTTATGACTAACACAGGGCTGACTATTAGGACAATACAGGGCTGACTGTTAGGACAATACAGGACTGACTAATAGGACAATACAGGACTGACTAATAGGACAATACCGGGCTGACTAATAGGACAATACAGGACTGACTAATAGGACAATACAGGGCTGACTGTTAGGACTAACACAGGGCTGACTATTATGACAATACAGGGCTGACTATTAGGTTAACACAGGAATGACTGTTAGGACTAACACAGGGCTGACTGTTATGACTAACACAGGGCTGACTATTAGGACAATACAGGGCTGACTATTAGGACAATACAGGGCTGACTATTAGGACAATACAGGGCTGACTAATAGGACAATACAGGGCTGATTGTTAGGACTAACACAGGACTGACTGTTAGGACTAACACGGGGCTGACTGTTAGGATTAACACAGGGCTGACTATTAGGACAATGCAGGGCTGACTGTTAGGACAATACAGGGCTGACTAATAGGACAATACAGGACTGACTAATAGGACAATACAGGGCTGACTAATAGGACAATA
>NW_027037168.1:0-17816 GCF_034236695.1 Oncorhynchus nerka
TCACTATAGAATAGAAACAGTAGGAGACAACAGGACAATATTGATAACTCACTAAGTGAAGGATGGTCCACTATAGAATAGAAACAGTAGGAGACAACAGGACAATATCTATAACTCACTAAGTGAAGGATGGTCCACTATAGACTAGAAACAGTAGAAGACAACAGGACAATATTGATAACTCACTAAGTGAAGGATGGTCACTATAGACTAGAAACAGTAGGAGACAACAGGACAATATTGATAACTTACTAAGTGAAGGATGGTCACTATAGACTAGAAACAGTAGGAGACAACAGGACAATATTGATAACTCACTAAGTGAAGGATGGACCACTATAGACTAGAAACAGTAGGAGACAACAGGACAATATTGATAACTCACTAAGTGAAGGATGGTCCACTATAGACTAGAAACAGTAGGAGACAACAGGACAATATTGATAACTCACTGTTTAGAGGAACCTCCATGCTGTGTCTCCTCCTGACTGGGAGGATGGAACCTGTTTCTGACGTCTCTCCATGTTCTAAAATAATAGAACAACCATTTAGAATGAGAACATTTACCTCAGTGACACATGAAGGCACATAGACCTACTGAAGGGGAGTTCTGGGTTTCTACTGAAATGTTAAGTATCACATATCTCACTCACCAGTCATCTGGGCTGAGATCTCTCTACTCAGTCTCTCTACCTCAGTCTTCACATCACATATCTGTTGAGCTGAAATAACAAAGGAGGACTAGGATCTGAATTCTGTGTTAAAGACTTTAGACAGAAATATGATGCAGAGGGAAAGTATGAAGTGATGGACAACAATATTCACAACTCAGTGGAGAGTCGACAAAAACCTGAGAATTGAGGAAAGTACAGAAGACTAAATGTATTAATGGTGTGAATAATCTCACCCATTTCAGCATTTTCATTGTTGACATCCTCCACCTGTTTGTCTCTTTCCTTTAACTGCGTCTCTCTCTCCTCTAGTAGGTTGTCTTTCTCTTCTACTTCCTGTCTCCTCTCTTTTACTTCCTGTCTCCTCTCTTTTAGTTCCCGTCTCCTCTCTTTCAGTTCATTTTCTTTTCCCTCCAATACTTTGTCTCTCTCTTCCAGTAGTTTGTCTCTCTCTCCCAGTAGTCTGTCCTTCTCTCCCAGTCTGTGGTTCCTGTCCTCTAGTTGAAGGTATTTTTCCTGCAGTAGGACTCTGAAGTTCTCTACTTGGCTGTTCTTGTCCTGCAGGTTCTTTCTCAGAGCCTCTAGTTGAATGTCTCTATCCTTTAGTTGCTTGTCTTTCTCTTCTAATAGTTTCTCCCTCTGTTCGATTATCTGGTTCTTCTCCTCCAGGAGTCTCTCTTTCTCTCTCACTTCCTGGGTCATATCATCCAGTTGTGTGTCTTTCTCTCTCACTTCCTGGGTCATATCATCCAGTTGTGTGTCTTTCTCCTCTAGTTGTTTCATCATCTCCTGTCTTAATTTCTCTTTTAATTCTTTTTCCATCTTCAACTCTGAGAACAATTAACATATTTAATTGGTTGTTTGAATAAGTAATGTATTAATTAATTCAATAGTATGTCTATAAAGACATTATCATTTGATGGAGGTGGTACAATTATTAGTAATTATTTCCTCCAGTCAACAGTTATCTGAGCTGAACCAATCATCAACTGGTCTATTGACTATTTGATACGTTACAAATTAATTAGTCTGAAAAACTGAATGACATCACTCATGTTCCCTGATTCAATCCTCTCTCCTCCAGACTCTCTCATACTTACCAAGCTCACCAGCTGATGCCTCCCTCTTCAGCTTGTCCTCCTGGGTCTCACGTTGTAAATACTGTGGTCCTGAGTCTATGGTGTAAAACAGAGAGGTGAGTTCTGTGTGGTAGATGACATCACTATTTACAGAACAAACAGGACCAATCAGATTTCTCCTGTCACTCAAGCCTCCCTCATGTAGGGACTGTGGGCACCAATGAGATCTGGTTAACTTCATAAATAATGTTGTTTTGTTATTGGTCTTTCTCTGATCAAATGATTATTTTCATTGTTTGTGATAACCAGCATTGGGCTCTATGTCAGATACAGGATATTGTGTCAGGAGGCAGGGTTCTCTGGAATATACATTCAGTAGAATGTGAAGAACATATGACATCATAATACAACCTACCTTGAGAACATTTGGGGAGAGTTTTGATAAATGTAAAGAAACTTATTTAATTTGTATCCTTGAAGAAGACACACTGCTGTTTACAAGGCCTGTAGTTTTTATAGTATCAGATTAACACTCTGGTCTGTTCTTTGTCTTGTGTTATTGGTTGTCAATAAACAAAACAGACCAATAAGTAATTACTCACGTTGTCCTGATCGTCCATTATCCAAGCATTAGTTATTATTGTTCATTGAATTTCTGTCTCATTACATAATTTAATGAAATACCATACATCATATTGGAATGACTGTTCATCACATTCATTACTAATGTACATCTAGGGAAAGGGATGTAAGCAGTGCTGCTATTGGAACAGTCTAAACATCACAGAATGATTCATACTGGGACATCAAACTGAATTCAAGATGATTCCATGTTCATTTTGGATTATGAAATGTTGACCTCTATGACAGATATATTGTGGGAGGTTTATGGTATTGATCAAAGATGGAGAGGAATGAATATTGATAATGTATAACAACATTTACGAGTTATTACAGTTACATTCAATCCAATTTCAGTCACATTACATTATTCAACCAAATACCATACATCATATTGGAATGACTGTTCATCACATTCATTACTAATGTACATCTAGGGAAAGGGATGTAAGCAGTGCTACTATTGGAACAGTCTAAACATCACAGAATGATTCATACTGGGACATCAAACTGAATTCAAGCTGATTCTATTTTCATTTAAGAGTGTGAAATGTTGTTCTCTATGGCAGATATATTGTGGGAGGACTATATGAAATATTGACCTCTATGGCAGATATATAGTGGGAGGACTATGTGAAATATTGACCTCTATAGCAGATATATAGTGGGAGGACTATGTGAAATGTTGACCTCCATAGCAGATATTTTGTGGGAGGGATATGATATGAAAATGCTGGATAATGTGAAGAACATCTATACATCTTTATCCAACCAACCTTGAGAACATTTGGGGAGAGTTTTGATAAATGTAAAGAAACTGATTTAATTTGTAGCCTTGAAGAAGACACACTGCTGTTCACAAGGCCTGTAGTTTTTATAGTATCAGATTAACACTCTGGTCTGTTCTTTGTCTTGTGTTATTGGTTGTCAAGAAACAAAACAGACAAATAAGTAATTACTCACCCAATACTGATCATCCATTATCCAAGATGGAGAGTCATGAATAATGATCATGTAAAACAGAATGTATTAGTTATTATTGTTCATTGAATTTCTGTCTCATTACATAATTTAATCAAATACCACACATCATATTGGAATGACTGTTCATCACATTCATTACTAATGTACATCTAGGGAAAGGGATGTAAGCAGCACTACTATGTGAGCAGTCTGAGAATGACTGAATGCTTCATAATAAGACATCAAGCTAAATTCAAGCTGAGTCTATTTTCATTTTGGTGTGAAATATTGACCTCTATGGCAGATATATAGTGGGAGGACTATGTGAAATATTGACCTCTATAGCAGATATATAGTGGGAGGACTATGTGAAATATTGATCTCTATGGCAGATATATTGTGGGAGGACTATGTGAAATATTGACCTCTATGGCAGATATAATGTGGGAGGACTATGTGAAATATTGACCTCTATGGCAGATATATAGTGGGAAGACTATGTGAAATATTGACCTCTATGGCAGATATATTGTGGGAGGACTATGTGAAATATTGACCTCTCTGACAGATATATTGTGGGAGGTTTATGGTATTGCTCCTTATCATCCATTATCCAAGATGGAAAGGAATGAATATTGATAATGTATAACAAAATGTATGAGTTATTACAGTTACATTCAATCCAATTTCAGTCACATTACATTATTCAATCAAATACCATACATCATATTGATATGACTGTTCATCACATTCATTACTAATGTACATCTAGGGAAAGGGATGTAAGCAGTGCTACTATTGGAACAGTCTAAACATCACAGAATGATTCATACTAGGACATCAAACTGAATTCAAGCTGATTCTATTTTCATTGAAGAGTGTGAAATATTGTTCTCAATGGAAGATATATAGTGGGAGGACTATATGAAATATTGACCTCTAGGGCAGATATATAGTGGGAGGGCTATGTGAAATATTGTTCTCAATGGAAGATATATAGTGGGAGGACTATGTGAAATATTGACCTCTAGGGCAGATATATAGTGGGAGGACTATGTGAAATATTGACCTCTAGGGCAGATATATAGTGGGAGGACTATGTGAAATATTGACCTCTATGGCAGATATATAGTGGGAGGGCTATGTGAAATATTGACCTCTATGGCAGATATATAGTGGGAGGGCTATGTGAAATATTGACCTCTAGGGCAGATATATAGTGGGAGGACTATGTGAAATATTGACCTCTAGGGCAGATATATAGTGGGAGGGATATGTGAAATATTGACCTCTATAGCAGATATATAGTGGGAGGACTATGTGAAATATTGACCTCTATGGCAGATATATAGTGGGAGGACTATGTGAAATATTGACCTCTATAGCAGATATATAGTGGGAGGACTATGTGAAATATTGACCTCTAGGGCAGATATATAGTGGGAGGGATATGTGAAATATTGACCTCTATAGCAGATATATAGTGGGAGGACTATGTGAAATATTGACCTCTATGGCAGATATATAGTGGGAGGACTATGTGAAATATTGACCTCTATAGCAGATATATAGTGGGAGGACAATGTGAAATATTGACCTCTATAGCAGATATATAGTGGGAGGACTATGTGAAATATTGACCTCTATAGCAGATATATAGTGGGAGGACTATGTGAAATATTGACCTCTATAGCAGATATATAGTGGGAGGACTATGTGAAATATTGACCTCTATGGCAGATATATTGTGGGAGGACTATGTGAAATATTGACCTCTATGACAGATATATAGTGGGAGGACTATGTGAAATATTGACCTCTATGGCAGATATATTGTGGGAGGACTATGTGAAATATTGACCTATATAGCAAATATGTAGTGGGAGGACTATGTGAAATAGTGACCTCCATGGCAGATATATTGTGAAAGGGAAAGGAAAGGGGGATACCTAGTCAGTTGTCCAACTGAATGTTTTCAACTGAGATGTGTCTTCCGCATTTAACTCAACCCCTCTAAAATGTTGAGCTCTACAACATATATTTTGCGGGAGGACTATGTGAAATGTTGACCTCTTTGGCAGATATATTGTGGCAAAACTATGTGAAATGTTGACCTCTTTGGCAGATATATTGTGGGAAAACTATGTGAAATGTTGACCTCTTTGGCAGATATATTGTGGGAAAACTATGTGAAATGTTGACCTCCATAGCAGATATATTGTGGGAGGACTATGTGATATATTGACCTCTATACTGTGGGAGATCGATGATATGAAAATTCTCGATAATGTGAAGAACATCTATACATCTAATCCAACCTACCTTGAGAACATTTGGGGAGAGTATTGATAAATGTAAAGAAACTGATTTAATTTGTAGCCTTGAAGAAAACACACTGCTGTTCACAAGGCCTGTAGTTTTTATAGTATCAGATTAACACTCTGGTCTGTTCTTTGTCTTGTGTTATTGGTTGTCAATAAACGAAACAGACAAATAAGTAAATACTCACCTGATACTGATCATCCATTATCCAAGATGGAGAGTCATGAATAATGATCATGTAAAACAGAATGCATTAGTTATTATTGTTCATTGAAGTTCAGTCTCATTACATAATTTAATGAAATACCACACATCATATTGGAATGACTGTTCATCACATTCATTACTAATGTACATCTAGGGAAAGGGATGTAAGCAGTGCTACTATTGGAACAGTCTAAACATCACAGAATGATTCATACTGGGACATCAAACTGAATTCAAGCTGATTCTATTTTCATTTTGGAGTGTGAAATATTGACCTCTATGGCAGATATATAGTGGGAGGGCTATGTGAAATATTGACCTCTTTGGCAGATATATAGTGGGAGGACTATGTGAAATATTGACCTCTTTGGCAGATATATAGTGTGAGGACTATGTGAAATATTGACCTCTTTGGCAGATATATAGTGGGAGGACTATGTGAAATATTGACCTCTTTGGCAGATATATAGTGGGAGGACTATGTGAAATATTGACCTCTATAGCAGATATATAGTGGGAGGACTATGTGAAATATTGACCTCTATAGCAGATATATAGTGGGAGGACAATGTGAAATATTGACCTCTATAGCAGATATATAATGGGAGGACTATGTGAAATATTGACCTCTATAGCAGATATATTGTGGGAGGACTATGTGAAATATTGACCTCTATAGCAGATATATAGTGGGAGGACTATGTGAAATATTGACCTCAATGGCAGATATATAGTGGGAGGACTATGTGAAATATTGACCTCTATAGCAGATATATAGTGGGAGGACGATGTGAAATATTGACCTCTATAGCAGATATATTGAGAAAGGGAAAGGGGATACCTAGTCAATTGTCCAACTGAATGTATTCAACTGAGATGTGTCTTCCGCATTTAACTCAACCCCTCTAAAATGTTGAGCTCTACAACAGATATTTTGTGGGAGGGATATGTGAAATGTTGACCTCTTTGGCAGATATATTGTGGGAGAACTATGTGAAATGTTGACTTCCATAGCAGATATACTGTGGGAGATCTATGATATGAAAATTCTGGATAATTTGAAGAACATCTATACATCTTAATCCAACCTACATTGAGAACATTTGGGGAGAGTATTGATAAATGTAAAGAAACTGATTTAATTTGTAGCCTTGAAGAAGACACACTGCTGTTCACAAGGCCTGTAGTTTTTATAGTATCAGATTAACACTCTGGTCTGTTCTTTGTCTTGTGTTATTGGTTGTCAATAAACAAAACAGACAAATAAGTAATTACTCACCCCAAACTGATCATCCATTATCCAAGATGGAGAGTCATGAATAATGATCATGTAAAACAGAATGCATTAGTTATTATTGTTCATTGAATTTCTGTCTCATTACATCATTTAATGAACTACCATACATCATATTGATATGACTGTTCATCACATTCATTACTAATGTACATCTAGGGAAAGGGATGTAAGCAGTGCTACTATTGGAACAGTCTAAACATCACAGAATGATTCATACCAGGACATCAAACTGAATTCAAGCTGATTCCATGTTCATTTCGAAGTGAGAAATGTTGACCTCAATGCCAGATATATAGTGGGAGGACTATGTGAAATGTTGACCTCTATGACAGATATATAGTGGGAGGGCTATGTGAAATATTGACCTCTATAGCAGATATATAGTGGGAGGACTATGTGAAATATTGACCTCTATGGCAGATATATAGTGGGAGGACTATGTGAAATGTTGACATCTAGGAAATTATAGTTGAAATAATTAATAATGTATACATTTCAATTAGAACCATTTATTCTAATACTATTATGTTATGGGATGAAATATATGGGTTCTTGGTTAAGCTGTTACTGAAAATGTAAGTAAAACGAATTAATTGTCTGTACCTTGCGGGAAGGTTAAGGGAAGGGGGATGATATATCTTTTCTGACAGATAAGAATGGTCCTTGATATTCCGTTAGTGGAGGAGAAGATATCTTTTAGACAGATTGGAATGTCTGGGTTATGAGGGGAGTAGAAGAAATCTCCGGACCTGAAAACACTGTGCTATTGTGGGGATTGGAGAGAGTGTGAGAAACTGATGATGTCATTTTATGTTCTCTCTTTAAAATGTAAGGTTCTTTGTATTTTTGGTTAGTACTCTCTTGAATTAAACGCTGTTACCTGGCTTTTAAGACTGGTCTCGATCTACTTCATGCATAATTAATGAATTTACAAATCATTAATGAAACAGAAAGAGTGTGAATTTGGTTTTGGCTACAAAACATATAGGAATTTAAAATTCCACTAAAAATAGCAGATATATTGTGGAAGGACTATATGAAATATTGACCTCTATAGCAGATATATTGTGGGAGGACTATGTGAAATATTGACCTCTATAGCAGATATATTGTGGGAGGACTATGTGAAATATTGACCTCTATAGCAGATATATAGTGGGAGGACTATGTGAAATATTGACCTCTATAGCAGATATATTGTGGGAGGACTATGTGAAATATTGACCTCTATGGCAGATATATAATGGGAGAACTATGTGAAATATTGACCTCTTTTGCAGATATATAGTGGGAGGACTATGTGAAATGTTGACCTCTATAGCAGATATATAGTGGGAGGACTATGTGAAATATTGACCTCTTTTGCAGATATATAGTGGGAGGACTATGTGAAATATTGACCTCTATGGCAGATATATAATGGGAGGACTATGTGAAATATTGACCTCTATAGCAGATATATAGTGGGAGGACTATGTGAAATATTGACCTCTTTTGCAGATATATAGTGGGAGGACTATGTGAAATATTGACCTCTATGGCAGATATATAGTGGGAGGACTATGTGAAATATTGACCTCTATGGCAGATATATAGTGGGAGGACTATGTGAAATATTGACCTCTATGGCAGATATATAGTGGGAGGACTATGTGAAATATTGACCTCTATGGCAGATATATAATGGGAGGACTAAGTGAAATATCCTGACATCTCCTCTTACCTTTACTGGTCTTCACGTCCTCCACTTCACATTCAAAATAGTTTATTTAAATCTATAACCACTCTAATAGTCACTATATGTGTATATCTATACGTTTTTACAGAACAATCTACACCTCAGTCTTATACTGAGACACAACTTTCACTTTCACCTTTGCTCAGGTATTTGGAGTAAACTCCTCCCCCCAGCCTCTCTAGTTATTAGAAAACCCAGTCACAAAGTCTAAATTGTCTACAGGCCTATCGTAAAATGTCATGAAAACAGAAATGTCAATTTCTTATCTTAGTTTAATGTTAGGCATAAGGTTAGCAGTGTGGTTTAGGGTTCAAATCCGAATTTAAGAATTTAACTCAGTTGGTAGAGCATAGTGCTTGCAATGCCTGAGTTGTGGTTTTGATTACTAAAAAAGTATGAAAATTAATGGACTCACGACAGAGTCTGGTCAAATGTAAAAATGGGCGGGTTTGTGACTTTGTTAACTAGTGACCAACATTTGAGGGTTTGTGACCTTGTTAACTAGTGACCAACATTAGAGGGTTTGTGACCTTGTTAACTAGAGACCAACATTAGAGGGTTTGTGACCTTGTTAACTAGAGACCAGCATTAGAGGGTTTGTGACCTTGTTAACTAGTGACCAACATTAGAGGGTTTGTGACCTTGTTAACTAGAGACCAACATTAGAGGGTTTGTGACCTTGTTAACTAGAGACCAACATTAGAGGGTTTGTGACCTTGTTAACTAGAGACCAGCATTAGAGGGTTTGTGACCTTGTTAACTAGTGACCAACATTAGAGGGTTTGTGACCTTGTTAACTAGAGACCAACATTAGAGGGTTTGTGACCTTGTTAACTAGAGACCAACATTAGAGGGTTTGTGACCTTGTTAACTAGAGACCAACATTATAGGGTTTGTGACCTTGTTAACTAGAGACCAACATTAGAGGGTTTGTGACCTTGTTAACTAGAGACCAACATTAGAGGGTTTGTGACCTTGTTAACTAGAGACCAACATTAGAGGGTTTGTGACCTTGTTAACTAGAGACCAACATTAGAGGGTTTGTGACCTTGTTAACTAGAGACCAACATTAGAGGGTTTGTGATCTTGTTAACTAGAGTCCAACATTAGAGGGTTTGTGACCTTGTTAACTAGAGACCAACATTATAGGGTTTGTGACCTTGTTAACTAGAGACCAACATTATAGGGTTTGTGACCTTGTTAACTAGAGACCAACATTATAGGGTTTGTGACCTTGTTAACTAGAGACCAACATTAGAGGGTTTGTGACCTTGTTAACTAGAGACCAACATTAGAGGGTTTGTGACCTTGTTAACTAGAGACCAACATTAGAGGGTTTGTGACCTTGTTAACTAGTGTCCAACATTAGAGAGTTTGTGACCTTGTTAACTAGAGACCAACATTAGAGGGTTTGTGACCTTGTTAACTAGAGACCAACATTATAGGGTTTGTGACCTTGTTAACTAGAGACCAACATTAGAGGGTTTGTGACCTTGTTAACTAGAGACCAACATTAGAGGGTTTGTGACCTTGTTAACTAGAGACCAACATTAGAGGGTTTGTGACCTTGTTAACTAGAGACCAACATTAGAGGGTTTGTGACCTTGTTAACTAGTGTCCAACATTAGAGAGTTTGTGACCTTGTTAACTAGAGACCAACATTAGAGGGTTTGTGACCTTGTTAACTAGAGACCAACATTATAGGTTTTGTGACCTTGTTAACTAGAGACCAACATTAGAGGGTTTGTGACCTTGTTAACTAGTGTCCAACATTAGAGAGTTTGTGACCTTGTTAACTAGAGACCAACATTAGAGGGTTTGTGACCTTGTTAACTAGAGACCAACATTATAGGGTTTGTGACCTTGTTAACTAGAGACCAACATTAGAGGGTTTGTGACCTTGTTAACTAGAGACCAACATTAGAGGGTTTGTGACCTTGTTAACTAGAGACCAACATTAGAGGGTTTGTGACCTTGTTAACTAGAGACCAACATTAGAGGGTTTGTGACCTTGTTAACTAGTATCCAACATTAGAGGGTTTGTGACCTTGTTAACTAGAGACCAACATTATAGGGTTTGTGACCTTGTTAACTAGAGACCAACATTAGAGGGTTTGTGACCTTGTTAACTAGAGACCAACATTATAGGGTTTGTGACCTTGTTAACTAGAGACCAACATTAGAGTGTTTGTGACCTTGTTAACTAGAGACCAACATTATAGGGTTTGTGACCTTGTTAACTAGAGACCAACATTAGAGTGTTTGTGACCATGTTAACTAGTGTCCAACATTAGAGGGTTTGTGACCTTGTTAACTAGTGTCCAACATTAGAGGGTTTGTGACCTTGTTAACTAGTGTCCAACATTAGAGGGTTTGTGACCTTGTTAACTAGTGTCCAACATTAGAGGGTTTGTGACCTTGTTAACTAGTGTCGAACATTAGAGGGTTTGTGACCTTGTTAACTAGTGTCCAACATTAGAGGGTTTGTGACCTTGTTAACTAGAGACCAACATTAGAGGGTTTGTGACCTTGTTAACTAGTGTCCAACATTAGAGGGTTTGTGACCTTGTTAACTAGTGTCCAACATTAGAGGGTTTGTGACCTTGTTAACTAGTGTCCAACATTAGAGGGTTTGTGACCTTGTTAACTAGAGAACAACATTAGAGGGTTTGTGACCTTGTTAACTAGAGAACAACATTAGAGGGTTTGTGACCTTGTTAACTAGAGACCAGCATTAGAGGGTTTGTGACCTTGTTAACTAGTGTCCAACATTAGAGGTTTTGTGACCTTGTTAACTAGTGTCCAACATTAGAGAGTTTGTGACCTTGTTAACTAGAGACCAACATTAGAGGATTTGTGACCTTGTTAACTAGTGTCCAACATTAGAGGATTTGTGACCTTGTTAACTAGTGTCCAACATTAGAGAGTTTGTGACCTTGTTAACTAGAGACCAACATTAGAGGGTTTGTGACCTTGTTAACTAGAGACCAACATTATAGGGTTTGTGACCTTGTTAACTAGAGACCAACATTAGAGGGTTTGTGACCTTGTTAACTAGTGTCCAACATTAGAGGGTTTGTGAACTTGTTAACTAGAGACCAACATTATAGGGTTTGTGACCTTGTTAACTAGAGACCAACATTAGAGGGTTTGTGACCTTGTTAACTAGAGACCAACATTATAGGGTTTGTGACCTTGTTAACTAGAGACCAACATTAGAGGGTTTGTGACCTTGTTAACTAGAGACCAACATTAGAGGGTTTGTGACCTTGTTAACTAGAGACCAACATTAGAGGGTTTGTGACCTTGTTAACTAGAGACCAACATTATAGGGTTTGTGACCTTGTTAACTAGAGACCAACATTAGAGAGTGTTTGTGACCTTGTTAACTAGAGAACAACATTATAGGGTTTGTGACCTTGTTAACTAGTGTCCAACATTAGAGGGTTTGTGACCTTGTTAACTAGTGTCCAACATTAGAGGGTTTGTGACCTTGTTAACTAGTGTCCAACATTAGAGGGTTTGTGACCTTGTTAACTAGTGTCCAACATTAGAGGGTTTGTGACCTTGTTAACTAGTGTCCAACATTAGAGGGTTTGTGACCTTGTTAACTAGAGACCAACATTAGAGAGTTTGTGACCTTGTTAACTAGTGTCCAACATTAGAGGGTTTGTGACCTTGTTAACTAGTGTCCAACATTAGAGGGTTTGTGACCTTGTTAACTAGAGAACAACATTAGAGGGTTTGTGACCTTGTTAACTAGAGAACAACATTAGAGGGTTTGTGACCTTGTTAACTAGTGTCCAACATTAGAGGGTTTGTGACCTTGTTAACTAGTGTCCAACATTAGAGAGTTTGTGACCTTGTTAACTAGAGACCAGCATTAGAGGGTTTGTGACCTTGTTAACTAGAGACCAACATTAGAGGGTTTGTGACCTTGTTAACTAGTGACCAACATTAGAGGGTTTGTGACCTTGTTAACTAGAGACCAACATTAGAGGGTTTGTGACCTTGTTAACTAGAGACCAACATTGGAGGGTTTGTGAACTTGTTAACTAGAGACCAACATTAGAGGGTTTGTGACCTTGTTAACTAGAGACCAACATTAGAGGGTTTGTGACCTTGTTAACTAGAGACCAACATTGGAGGGTTTGTGAACTTGTTAACTAGAGACCAACATTAGAGGGTTTGTGACCTTGTTAACTAGAGACCAACATTAGAGGGTTTGTGACCTTGTTAACTAGAGACCAACATTGGAGGGTTTGTGACCTTGTTAACTAGTGACCAACATTGGAGGGTTTGTGACCTTGTTAACTAGAGACCAACATTGGAGGGTTTGTGACCTTGTTAACTAGAGACCAACATTAGAGGGTTTGTGACCTTGTTAACTAGAGACCAACATTGGAGGGTTTGTGACCTTGTTAACTAGAGACCAACATTAGAGGGTTTGTGACCTTGTTAACTAGTGACCAACATTAGAGGGTTTGTGACCTTGTTAACTAGAGACCAACATTAGAGGGTTTGTGACCTTGTTAACTAGTGTCCAACATTAGAGAGTTTATGCTGCTATACAGCATGATGCCGTCTTCTATCATCATATTTTAGTTCATCATCTCTAAAGTTCTAAAAACTGTTTCAATTCAAATCAGAAGACCGATCCAGCCAGCAGAGCTGGGGGTATAGACTGAGTTTGGGTTAGGGTGTGTAGGGGACAGGGCTGGGGGTATAGACTGAGTTTGGGTTAGGGTGTGTAGGGGACAGGGCTAGGGGTATAGACTGAGTTTGGGTTAGGGTGTGTAGGGGACAGGGGACAGGGCTGGGGGTATAGACTGAGTTTGGGTTAGGGTGTGTAGGGGACAGGGGACAGGGCTGGGGGTATAGACTGAGTTTGGGTTAGGGTGTGTAGGGGACAGGGGACAGGGCTAGGGGTATAGACTGAGTTTGGGTTAGGGTGTGTAGGGGACAGGGGACAGGGCTGGGGGTATAGACTGAGTTTGGGTTAGGGTTTGTAGGGGACAGGGGACAGGGCTAGGGGTAAAGACTGAGTTTGGGTTAGGGTGTGTAGGGGACAGGGGACAGGGCTGGGGGTATAGACTGAGTTTGGGTTAGGGTGTGTAGGGGACAGGGGACAGGGCTGGGGGTATAGACTGAGTTTGGGTTAGGGTGTGTAGGGGACAGGGGACAGGGCTGGGGGTATAGACTGAGTTTGGGTTAGGGTGTGTAGGGGACAGGGGACAGGGCTGGGGGTAAAGACTGAGTCTGGGTTAGGGTGTGTAGGGGACAGGGCTGGGGGTATAGACTGAGTTTGGGTTAGGGTGTGTAGGGGACAGGGGACAGGGCTGGGGGTATAGACTGAGTTTGGGTTAGGGTGTGTAGGGGACAGGGGACAGGGCTGGGGGTATAGACTGAGTTTGGGTTAGGTGTGTAGGGGACAGGGACAGGGCTGGGAGTATAGACTGAGTTTGGGTTAGGGTGTGTAGGGGACAGGGGACAGGGCTGGGGGTAAAGACTGAGTTTGGGTTAGGATGTGTAGGGGACAGGGCTGGAGGTAAAGACTGAGTTTGGGTTAGGGTGTGTAGGGACAGGGACAGGGCTGGGGGTATAGACTGAGTTTGGGTTAGGGTGTGTAGGGGACAGGGGACAGGGCTGGGGGTATAGACTGAGTTTGGGTTAGGGTGTGTAGGGGACAGGGGACAGGGCTGGGGGTATAGACTGAGTTTGGGTTAGGGTGTGTAGGGGACAGGGACAGGGCTAGGGGTAAAGACTGAGTTTGGGTTAGGGTGTGTAGGGGACAGGGACAGGGCTGGGGGTATAGACTGAGTTTGGGTTAGGGTGTGTAGGGGACAGGGGACAGGGCTGGGGGTATAGACTGAGTTTGGGTTAGGGTGTGTAGGGGACAGGGACAGGGCTGGGGTAAAGACTGAGTTTGGGTTAGGGTGTGTAGGGGACAGGGTTGGGGGTAAAGGCTGAGTTTGGGTTAGGGTGTGTAGGGGACAGGGACAGGGCTGGGGGTAAAGGCTGAGTTTGGGTTAGGGTGTAGGGGACAGGAAACAGGGCTGGGGGTAAAGGCTGAGTTTGGGTTAGGGTGTGTAGGGGACAGGGCTGGGGGTAAAGGCTGAGTTTGGGTTAGGGTGTGTAGGGGACAGGGCTGGGGGTAAAGACTGAGTTTGGGTTAGGGTGTGTAAGGACAAGGGGACAGGGCTGGGGGTAAAGGCTGAGTTTGGGTTAGGGTGTGTAGGACAGGGACAGGGCTGGGGGTAAAGACTGAGTTTGGGTTAGGGTGTGTAGGGACAGGGGACAGGGCTAGGGGTAAAGGCTGAGTTTGGGTTAGGGTGTGTAGTGGACAGGGGACAGGGCTAGGGGTAAAGACTGAGTTTGGGTTAGTGTGTAGGGGACAGGGGACAGGGCTAGGGGTAAAGGCTGAGTTTGGGTTAGGGTGTGTAGGGGACAGGGCTGGGGGTAAAGACTGAGTTTGGGTTAGGGTGTGTAGGGGACAGGGCTGGGGGTAAAGACTGAGTTTGGGTTAGGGTGTGTAGGGGACAGGGACAGGGCTAGGGGTAAAGGCTGAGTTTGGGTTAGGGTGTGTAGGGGACAGGGACAGGGCTGGGGGTAAAGACTGAGTTTGGGTTAGGTGTGTAGGGACAGGGGACAGGGCTAGGGGTAAAGGCTGAGTTTGGGTTAGGGTGTGTAGGGGACAGGGGACAGGGCTGGGGGTAAAGACTGAGTTTGGGTTAGGGTGTGTAGGGGACAGGGCTGGGAGTAAAGACTGAGTTTGGGTTAGGGTGTGTAGGGGACAGGGCTGGGGGTATAGACTGAGTTTGGGTTAGGGTGTGTAGGGGACAGGGGACAGGGCTGGGGGTAAAGACTGAGTTTGGGTTAGGGTGTGCAGGGGACAGGGCTGGGGGTAAAGGCTGAGTTTGGGTTAGAGTGTGTAGGGGACAGGGGACAGTGCTGGGGGTATAGACTGAGTTTGGGTTAAAACCATTACAATCTGGGCACTTACAGACAGTATCCATGTCAGCACCTTAATTTAATCAAGACTTTACTTTTCACAAAAGGCATCGGAAACCATATATTTTTAGTTTGACAATTTTCATCAAGTTTCTACTGTGACATTCATATGACAACATACATATGTTTTACAGGTAGATATTTAAAGCTGCATTTGATTCCAACTGTTTGTTTTTAAGTTAATTGCCTGAATTACCACCTGCCCTGCTTGTTTACAGCTGATCTGTTCTTCTCTATCTAGACAATATTACCATGTCGTCTTAGAAGGTTACTGGGGATCTGTCCTTCTCTATCTAGACAATATTACCATGTCGTCTTAGAAGGTTACTGGGGATCTGTCCTTCTCTATCTAGACAATATTACCATGTCGTCTTAGAAGGTTACTGGGGATCTGTCCTTCTCTATCTAGACAATATTACCATGTCGTCTTAGAAGGTTACAGCTGATCTGTCCTTCTCTATCTAGACAATATTACCATGTCGTCTTAGAAGGTTACAGCTGATCTGTCCTTCTCTATCTAGACAATATTACCATGTCGTCTTAGAAGGTTAATGGGGATCTGTCGTTCTCTATCTAGACAATATTACCATGTCGTCTTAGAAGGTTACTGGGGATCTGTCCTTCTCTATCTAGACAATATTACCATGTCGTCTTAGAAGGTTACTGGGGATCTGTCCTTCTCTATCTAGACAATATTACCATGTCGTCTTAGAAGGTTACTGGTGATCTGTTCTTCTCTATCTAGACAATATTACCATGTCGTCTTAGAAGGTTACTGGGGATCTGTCGTTCTCTATCTAGACAATATTACCATGTCGTCTTAGAAGGTTACTGGGGATCTGTCCTTCTCTATCTAGACAATATTACCATGTCGTCTTAGAAGGTTACTGGTGATTTGTCATGAACTATTTCTCATTGAGCCCCATTCGGTGAAACAGTTCATTCAGCCTCATTTACTGCTTTAAAAAAACATAGCTGATATGGATGACTTGCTTAAACAAATGTGGTTTCTACTGACAATGAAGATGGACAAACTATGGCATAATGGGAAGACAAGTGGATACGAGGCAATCCATCATTTAAAAGAAGGTGTATGTTTGATGATTAACTACACATGGTGTGATTGTGATGACATAAAGGAACTCAAGTCCTTTGTTCACCCGCCTTAGAATAAATATCTCACGATGAAATGCCGACCGTATTACCTCCCAAGAGAATTATCTTTGGTTATAGTCACAGCCATGTATATTCCCCCTGTAACACCTGTTCAGTGTTCATTTACAGGTGATTATAATGCTTGTTATGGTCATTTTACATGCCTTCATTACACCTGTCCAGTGTGCCTTTACAGGGGATATTAATGCTCTACTCAGACTCTGTCTAGAGTCTCGCTACAGAGACTGGGTGGACCGGAACCTGGGCACAAGCGAAACTGAGGTTTTATGGATATAAATAAGGACATTATCGCACAAAAGGACCATTTGTGATGTAACTGGGACCTTTTGGAGTGCCAACAGAAGAAGATCTTCAAAGGTAAGGCATTTATTATATCGCAATTTCTGACATTCACGGCGCACCTGCCTGGTTGAAATATATTTTTCATGCTTTTTTCAGAAAAATAATTGGAGGACTATGTGAAATATTGACCTCAATGTCAGATATATTGTGGGAGGACTTCATGAAATATTGACCTCTCTGACAGATATATTGTGGGAGGTTTATGGTATTGATCCTGATCATCCATTATCCAAGATGGAGAGGAATGAATATTGATAATGTATAACAAAATGTATGAGTTATTACAGTTACATTCAATCCTATTTCAGTCACATTACATTATTCAATCAAATACCATACATCATATTGATATGACTGTTCATCACATTCATTACTAATGACAATCAAGG
>NW_027037169.1:0-17818 GCF_034236695.1 Oncorhynchus nerka
CATGACTGGCCGTAGACATGACTGACTATAGACATGACTGACTATAGACATGACTGACTGTAGACATGATAGACATGACTGTAGACATGACTGACTATAGACATGACTGACTATAGACTGATGACTGACTGTAGACATGACTGACTGTAGACATGACTGACCATAGACATGACTGACTATAGACATGACTGACCGTAGACATGACTGGCTGTAGACATGACTGGCCGTAGACATGACTGACTATAGACATGACTGACCGTAGACATGACTGACCTGTAGACATGACTGGCCATAGACATGACTGGCTATAGACATGACTGACCGTAGACATGACTGACCGTAGACAAGACATGACTGGCCGTAGACATGACTGACTATAGACATGACTGACTATAGACATGACTGGCCGTAGACATGACTGACTATAGACATGACTGACATGACATGACTGGTAGACATGACTGACATGACATGACTGGCCGTAGACATGACTGGCTAGATTAGAGACATGACTGACCGTAGACATGATGACTGGCCATGATGACTGATGACATGACTGACTGACCGTGAGACATGAGACATGACTGACTATAGACATGACCGTAGACATGACTGACTATAGACATGACTGACATGACTGACTGGCCGTAGACATGACTGACTATAGACATGACTGACTATAGATGACTGACGTGACATGACTGACTGTAGACATGACTGACCGTAGACATGACTGGCTGTAGACATGACTGACTGTAGACATGACTGGCCATAGACATGACTGACATGACTGACCGTAGTGACTGACTATAGACATGACTGGCCGTAGACATGACTGGACATGACTGATAGACATGACTATAGACATGACCGTAGACATGACTGACTATAGACATGACTGGCCGTAGACATGACTGGCCATAGACATGACTGACTATAGACATGACTGACCGTAGACATGACTGACTATAGACATGACTGACTATAGACATGACTGACTGTAGACATGACTGACTGTAGACATGACTGACTATAGACTGACTGACTATAGACATGACTGGCCGTAGACATGACATGACATGACTGTAGACATGACATGACTGACTGACCGTAGACATGACTGGCCATAGACATGACTGACTATAGACATGACTGACCGTAGACATGACTGGCTGTAGACATGACTGACGTAGACATGACTGACTATAGACATGACTGACTGTAGACATGACTGGCTATAGACATGACTGGCCGTAGACATGAGACATGACTGACTATAGACATGACTGACCGTAGACATGACTGGCCATAGACATGACTGACTATGAGACATGACTGACTGGCCGTAGAGACTGGCCATGACTGACATGCTGTAGACATGACTGGACATGACGACATGAGACATGACTGACTGTAGACATGACTGACCGTAGACATGACTGGCCATAGACATGACTGACTATAGACATGACTGACCGTAGACATGACTGACTATAGACATGACTGGCCGTAGACATGACTGACTATAGACATGACTGGTAGACATGACTATAGACATGACTGGCCATAGACATGACTGGCCGTAGACATGACTGGCCGTAGACATGACTGACTATAGACATGACTGGCCGTAGACATGACTGACTATAGACATGACTGACTGTAGACATGACTGGCTATTGACATGACTGACTATAGACATGACTGGCCATTGACATGACTGACTGACTGGCCGTAGACATGACTGACCGTGAGACATGACTGACCGTAGACATGACTGGCCGAGACATGACTGGCTATAGACATGACTGGCCGTAGACATGACTGACCATTGACATGACTGGCCGTAGACATGACTGGCCATAGACATGACTGACTATAGACATGACTGGCCGTAGACATGACTGACTATAGACATGACTGACTATAGACACGACTGACTGTAGACATGACTGACTGTAGACATGACTGACTATAGACATGACTGACTATAGACATGACTGGCCGTAGACATGACTGACTGTAGACATGACTGACTGTAGACATGACTGGCCATAGACATGACTGACTATAGACATGACTGACCGTAGACATGACTGGCTGTAGACATGACTGGCCGTAGACATGACTGACTATAGACATGACTGACCGTAGACATGACTGACATGACTGTAGACATGACTGGCCATAGACATGACTGACCGTAGACATGATGACTGACTGACTGTAGACATGACTGACCGTGACTGACTATGACTGACTATAGACATGACTGGCCGTGAGACATGACTGACTATAGACATGACTGGCCGTAGACATGACTGACTATAGACATGACTGACTGTAGACATGACTGGCTATTGACATGACTGACTATAGACATGACTGGCTATTGACATGACTGGCTATAGACGTGACTGACCGTAGACATGACTGACCGTAGACATGACTGGCCGTAGACATGACTGGCCATAGACATGACTGGCCGTAGACATGACTGACCATTGACATGACTGGCCGTAGACATGACTGGCCATAGACATGACTGACTATAGACATGACTGGCCGTAGACATGACTGACTATAGACATGACTGACTATAGACATGACTGACTATAGACATGACTGTAGACATGACTGACTGTAGACATGACTGACTATAGACATGACTGGCCGTAGACATGAATGACTGTAGACATGACTGACTGTAGACATGACTGGCCATAGACATGACTGACTATAGACATGACTGACCGTAGACATGACTGGCCGTAGACATGACTGGCCGTAGACATGACTGACTATAGACATGACTGACTATAGACATGACTGGCTATAGACATGTAGACATGACTGACTATAGACATGACTGACGTAGACATGACTGACCATAGACATGACTGACTATGACATGACTGACCGTAGACAGACATGACTGGCTGTAGACATGACTGACTATAGACATGACTGACTAGACATGACTGGCTAGACATGACTGACTATAGACATGACTGGCCATAGACATGACTGACCGTAGACATGACATGACTGACTATAGACATGACATGACACTGACCATAGACATGACTGACATGACTGGCCATAGACATGACTGACTGTAGACAGACATGACTGACCATGACTGACTATAGACATGACTGACTATAGACATGACTGACCATAGACATGACTGGCCGTAGACATGACATGACTGACCGTAGACATGACTGACCGTAGACATGACTGACATGACTGAGACATGACTGGCCGTAGACATGACTGACATAGACATGACTGACATGACTGGCCGTAGACATGACTGACCATAGACATGACTGACGTAGACATGACTGGCCATAGACATGACTGACTATAGACATGACTGGCCGTAGACATGACTGACATGACTGACTATAGACAGACATGACTGACTGACTAGACATGACTGACTGACATGACTGACTATAGACATGACTGGCCGACATGACTGACTATAGACATGAGACATGACTGGCCATAGACATGACTGACTATAGACATGACTGGACTAGACATGACTGACTATAGACATGACTGACTGTAGACTATAGACATGACTGGCTATTGACATGACTGGCCGTAGACATGACTGGCCGTAGACATGACTGACGTAGACAGACTGACTGTAGACATGACTAGACATGACTGGCCATAGACATGACTGACATGACTGACATGACATGGCGTAGACATGACCGTAGACATGACTGACTGTAGACATGACTGGCCGTAGACATGACTGACTATAGACATGACTGGCCGTAGACATGACTGACTATAGACATGACTGGCTGTAGACATGACTGACTATAGACATGACTGACCGTAGACATGACTGGCTGTAGACATGACTGACTATAGACATGACTGACATGACGCTATAGACATGACTGACCGTAGACATGACTGGCGTAGACATGACTGGCTATAGACATGACTGACTATAGACATGACTGACCGTAGACATGACTGCCGTAGACATGACTGACTAGACATGACTGACCGTGAGACATGACTGACTATAGACATGACTGGCCGTAGACATGACTGACTATAGACATGACTGGCCGTAGACATGACTGACTATAGACATGACTGGCCGTAGACATGACTGGCCGTAGACATGACTGACTATAGACATGACTGGCCGTAGACATGACTGGCCGTAGACATGACTGACTATAGACATGACTGGCCGTAGACATGACTGACTATAGACATGACATGACTGACTATAGACATGACTGACTGTAGACATGACTGGCTATTGACATGACTGACTGTAGACATGACTGGCTATAGACGTGACTGGCCGTAGACATGACTGACCGTAGACATGACTGACCGTAGACATGACTGGCCGTAGACATGACTGGCCATAGACATGACTGACCGTAGACATGACTGACCGTAGACATGACTGGCCGTAGACATGACTGGCCATAGACATGACTGACTATAGACATGACTGGCCGTAGACATGACTGACTATAGACATGACTGACTATAGACATGACTGACTGTAGACATGACTGACTGTAGACATGACTGACTATAGACATGACTGACCGTAGACATGACTGACTATAGACATGACTGACCGTAGACATGACTGGCCATAGACATGACTGACTATAGACATGACTGACCGTAGACATGACTGGCTGTAGACATGACTGACTATAGACATGACTGACCGTAGACACTGGCCATGACTGACCGTAGACATGACTGACCGTGAAGACATGACTGGCCATAGACATGACTGGCCGTAGACATGACTGACCGTAGACAGACATGACTGACTATAGACATGACTGGCCGTAGACATGACTGACCGTAGACATGACTGACTATAGACATGACTGGCCGTAGACATGACTGACTATAGACATGACTAGACATGACTGACTGACTGGCTATAGACATGACTGGCTATAGACATGACTGACTATAGACATGACTGGACTGACGTAGACATGACATGACTGGCCCATAGACATGACTGACCGTAGACATGACTGGACATGACTGTAGACATGACTGACTGTAGACATGACTGGCCATAGACATGATGACTGGACCATAGACATGACTGACCATTAGACATGACTGGACCGTAGACATGACTGGCCATAGACATGACTGACTATAGACATGACTGGCCGTAGACATGACTGACTATAGACATGACTGACTATAGACATGACTGACTATAGACATGACTGACTGACATGAGACATGACTGACTATAGACATGACTGACTATAGACATGACTGGCCGTAGACATGAATGACTGTAGACATGACTGACCGTAGACATGACTGGCCATAGACATGACTGACTATAGACATGACTGGCCGTAGACATGACTGACTATAGACTTGACATGACTGGCCGACATGACTGACATGACTGACTATAGACATGACTGACTATAGACATGACTGGCCGTAGACATGACTGACTATAGACATGACTGACCGTAGACATGACTGGCCATAGACATGACTGACTATAGACATGACTGACTATAGACATGACTGACTATAGACATGACTGGACCTGTAGACATGACTGACATGACTAGACATGACTGACTATAGACATGACTGGCCGTAGACATGACTGACTATAGACATGTATTGACATGACTGACTATAGACATGACTGGCCGTGAGACATGACTGACCATGATAGACATGACTGACTACATGACATGACTGCCGTAGACATGACTGACTATAGACATGACTGACAGACATGACTGACCGTGAGACATGACTGACTGACTATAGACATGACTGACCGTGGAGCATGAGACATGACTGACCGTAGACATGACTGGCTGTAGACATGACTGGCCGTAGACATGATGACTGACTGTAGACATGACTGACCGTAGACATGACTGCCGTAAAACATGACTGACCGTAGACATGACTGACTATAGACATGACTGGCCGTAGACATGACTGACTATAGACATGACTGGCCGTAGACATGACTGGCCATGACATGACTGACTATAGACATGACTGGGTATAGACATGACTGGCCATAGACATGACTGGCCCCGTAGACATGATGACTGGCCGAGACATGACTGACTATAGACATGACTGGCCGTAGACATGACTGACTATAGACATGACTGACCGTAGACATGACTGGCCGACATGACTGACTATAGACATGACTGGCGTAGACATGACTGGCCGTAGACATGACTGACCGTAGACATGACTGACCGTAGACATGACTGACTATAGACATGACTGACTATAGACATGACTGACCGTAGACATGACTGACTGTAGACATGACTGACGTAGACATGACTGACATAGACATGACTGACTATAGACATGAGTAGACATGACTGACCGTAGACATGACTGGCGTAGACATGACTGACTGTAGACATGACTGACTATAGACATGACTGACCGTAGACATGACTGACCGTAGACATGACTGGCCGTAGACATGACTGACTGTAGACATGACTAGACATGACTGGCCATAGACATGACTGACTATAGACATGACTGACCTGACTGTAGACATGACTGACTATAGACTGACCTAGACATGACTGACTATAGACATGACTGACTATAGACATGACTGGCCATAGACATGACTAGACATGACTGGGTATAGACATGACTGACCGTGAGACATGACTGGCCGTAGACATGACTGACATGACTGATAGACATGACTGGCCGTAGACATGACTGACTATAGACATGACTGACTGTAGACATGACTGGCTATTGACATGACTGACTATAGACATGACTGGCTATTGACATGACTGGCTATAGACGTGACTGGCCGTAGACATGACTGACCGTAGACATGACTGACCGTAGACATGACTGGCCGTAGACATGACTGGCCATAGACATGACTGGCCGTAGACATGACTGACCATTGACATGACTGGCCGTAGACATGACTGGCCATAGACATGACTGACTATAGACATGACTGGCCGTAGACATGACTGACTATAGACATGACTGACTATAGACACGACTGACTGTAGACATGACTGACTGTAGACATGACTGACTATAGACATGACTGGCCGTAGACATGAATGACTGTAGACATGACTGACTGTAGACATGACTGTCCATAGACATGACTGACTATAGACATGACTGACCGTAGACATGACTGGCTGTAGACATGACTGGCCGTAGACATGACTGACTATAGACATGACTGACTATAGACATGACTGGCCGTAGACATGACTGACTATAGACATGACTGACCGTAGACATGACTGGCCGTAGACATGACTGACTATAGACATGACTGACTGTAGACATGACTGACTATAGACATGACTGGCCGTAGACATGACTGACTATAGACATGACTGACTATAGACATGACTGGCGTATGACTGACATGACTGGCTATGACTGACTGACTATAGACATGACTGGCTATTGACATGACTGGCTATAGACGTGACTGACCGTAGACATGACTGACCGTAGACATGACTGGCCGTAGACTGGCATAGACATGATGACTGGCCGTATATAGACATGACTGACCGTAGACATGACTGGCCATAGACATGACTGACTATAGACATGACTGGCCGTAGACATGACTGACTATAGACATGACTGACTATAGACGACTGACTAGACATGACTGACTGTAGACATGACTGACTATAGACATGACTGACTATAGACATGACTGGCCGTAGACTGATAGACATGACTGACTGTAGACATGACTGACTATAGACATGACTGACTATAGACATGACTGACCGTAGACATGACTGACTGACTATAGACATGACTGTAGACATGACTGGCCGAGACATGACTGACTATAGACATGACTGACTATAGACATGACTGGCCATAGACATGACTGACTATAGACATGATGACATGACCGTAGACATGACTGACTATAGACATGACTGACTATAGACATGACTGACCGTAGACATGATGACTGACTATAGACATGACTGGCCGTAGACATGACTGACTGTAGACATGACTGACCGTAGACATGACTGACCATAGACATGACTGACTGGCCGTAGACATGATGACTGACATGACTAGACATGATAGACATGACTGACTATAGACATGACATGACTGTAGACATGACTGACTATAGACATGACTGGCCATAGACATGACTGACTATAGACATGACTGACTATAGACATGACTGGCCGTAGACATGACTGGCTATAGACATGACTGACTATAGACATGACTGGCCATAGACATGACTGACTATAGACATGACTGGCCATAGACATGACTGGCTATAGACATGACTGACTATAGACATGACTGACTAGACATGACTGACTTAGACATGACTGGCCGTGACATGACTGACTATAGACATGACTGGCCATAGACATGACTGACTATAGACATGACTGACCGTAGACATGACTGACTATAGACATGACTGGCCGTAGACATGACTGACTATAGACATGACTGACCGTAGACATGACTGACTATAGACATGACTGGCCGACATGACTGACCGACATGACATGACTGGCCGTAGACATGACTGACTAGACATAGACATGACTAGACATGCCGTAGACATGACTGACTATAGACATGACTGACCGTAGACATGACTGACTATAGACATGACTGGCTATAGACATGACTGACTTAGACATGACTGTAGACATGACTGGCCATGACATGACTGACTATAGACATGATGACTATAGACATGACTGACTATAGACATGACTAGACATGACTGACTATAGACATGACTGGCGTAGACATGACTGGCCATAGAGTAGACATGACATGACTGACTATAGACATGACTGGCCGTAGACATGACTGACTATAGACATGACTGACTGTAGACATGACTGGCTATTAGACATGACTGACTATAGACATGACTGGACTATTAGACATGACTGGCTATAGACATGACTGGTAGACCGTAGACATGACTGACCGTAGACATGACTGACCGTAGACATGACTGGCCGTAGACATGACTGACCATAGACATGACTGGCCGTAGACATGACTGACCATTGACTGAGACATGACTGGCCATAGACATAGACATGACTGGCCGTAGACATGACTGACTATAGACATGACTGACTATGAGACATGACTGGCCGTAGACATGACTGACTATAGACATGACTGACTATAGACATGACTGACTGTAGACATGACATGACTGTAGACATGACTGACTGTAGACATGACTGACTGTAGACATGACTGGCCATAGACATGACTGACCGTAGACATGACTGGCTGTACTGACATGACCTGACTATGTAGACATGACTGGTAGACATGACTGACTATAGACATGACTGACCATAGACATGACTGACTATAGACATGACTGGCCGTAGACATGACTGACTATAGACATGACATGACTGACCGTAGACATGACTGGCTGCTATAGACATGACTGGCCGTAGACATGACTGACTGTAGACATGACTGACCGTAGACATGACATGACTGGCCATAGACATGACTGACTATAGACATGACTGACCGTAGACATGACATGACTGACTATAGACATGACTGCCGTAGACATGACTGACTGACGTATGACTATAGACATGACTGACTATAGACATGACTGGCCGTAGACATGACTGGCCATAGACATGACTGGCCTGACATGACATGACTGGACATGACGTAGACATGACCGTAGACATGACTGACTATAGACATGACTGGCCGTAGACATGACTGACTATAGACATGACTGACTGTAGACATGACTGGCTATTGACATGACTGACTATAGACATGACTGGCTATTGACATGACTGGCTATAGACATGACTGACCGTAGACATGACTGAACGTAGACATGACTGACCATGTAGACATGACTGGCGTAGACATGACTGACTATAGACATGACTGGCCATAGACATGACTGGCCGTAGACATGACTGACCATGACTGACATGACTGGCCGTAGACATGACTGGCCATAGACATGACTGACTATAGACATGACTGGCCGTAGACATGACTGACTATAGACATGACTGACTATAGACATGACTGACTATAGACTGACTGTAGACATGACTGGCCGTAGACATGACTGACTATAGACATGACTGACTATAGACATGACTGGCCGTAGACATGACTGACTATAGACATGACTGACCGTAGACATGACTGGCCATAGACATGACTGACTATAGACATGACTGACCGTAGACATGACTGGCTGTAGACATGACTGGCCGTAGACATGACTGACATGACATGACATGACCGTAGACATGACTGACTAGACATGACTGGCCATAGACATGACTGGACATGACTGGCCGTAGACATGACTGACTATAGACATGACTGGACATGTAGACATGACTGACTAGACATGAGACATGACTGGCCATAGACATGACTGACTATAGACATGACTGGCCGTAGACATGACTGACTATAGACTGACTAGACATGACTGGCTATGACATGACTGGCTATAGACATGACTGACTGACATGAGACATGACTGACTATAGACATGACTGGCCATAGACATGACTGACCGTAGACATGACTGACCGTAGACATGACTGACTATAGACATGACTGGCCTATAGACATGACTGACGTATAGACATGACTGACTATAGACAGACATAGACATGACCGTAGACATGACTGGCTGTAGACATGACTGACTATAGACATGACTGGCCGTAGACATGACTGACTATAGACACTGACTGTAGACATGACTGGCTAGACATGACTGACTATAGACATGACTGACTATAGACATGACTGGCTAGACATGACTGGCGTATGACATGACTGACTGATAGACATGACTGGCCATAGACATGACTGCCATAGACATGACTGACCGTAGACATGACTGACTGTAGACATGACTGGCTATAGACATGACTGACTATAGACATGACTGATAGACATGACTGACTACTATAGACATGACTGGCTATAGACATGACTGACTGTAGACATGACTGACTGTAGACATGACTGGCCGTAGACATGACTGACTATAGACATGACTGACCGTAGACATGACTGGCCATAGACATGACTATAGACATGACTGACTATGACATGACCGTAGACATGACTGACCGTAGACATGACTGGCCATAGACATGACTGCCGTAGACATGACTGACCGTAGACATGACTGACCCTAGACATGATAGACATGACACATGACTGACTATAGACATGACTGGCCTAGACATGACTGGCCATAGACATGACTGACTATAGACATGACTGACATGACTGACTATAGACATGACTGGCCTAGACATGACTGACTGACTATAGACATGACTGACCGTAGACATGACTGATGACTGACATGACTGACCGTAGACATGATGACTGACTGTAGACTGACCCGTAGACATGACTGGCCATAGACATGACTGACTATAGACATGACTGGCCGTAGACATGACTGACTATAGACATGACTGGCCGTAGACATGACTGACTATAGACATGACTGACTAGGGGAGACATGACTATAGACATGATGACTGACTGACTATAGACATGACTGGACATGACTGACCGTAGACATGACTGACCGTAGACATGACTGACTGTAGACATGACTGGCGTAGACATGACTGACTATAGACATGACTGACTGTAGACATGACTGGACTATTAGACATGACTGACTGACATGACTGGCTAGACATGACTGGCTATAGACATGACTGGCCATAGACATGACTGACTATAGACATGACTGACCGTAGACATGACTGGCCGTAGACATGACTGACTATAGACATGACTGACTGACTGTAGACATGACTGACTATAGACATGACTGATTGACATGACCTATAGACATGACTGACTGTAGACATGACACTGTAGACATGACTGGCCATAGACATGACTGACTATAGACATGACTGACCGTAGACATGACTGACTATAGACATGACTGACATGAGTGACTGACGTAGACATGACTGACCGTAGACATGACTGACTGTAGACATGACTGGCTATAGACATGACTGACTATAGACATGACTGGCCGTAGACATGACGTGACATGACTGACTATAGACATGACTGGCCGTAGACATGATGACTGACTATAGACATGACTGACATGACTGTAGACATGACTGACCGTAGACATGACATGACTGACTGAGACGTAGACATGACTGGCCATAGACATGACTGACTATAGACATGACTGGCCGTAGACATGACTGACTATAGACATGACTGACTGACATAGACATGACTGACCGTAGACATGACTGGCCGTAGACATGACTGACTATAGACATGACTGGCCGTAGACATGACTGACTATAGACATGACTGAGCATGACTGACTGTAGACATGATGACTGGACATGACTGTAGACATGACTGACTATAGACATGACTGGCTGTAGACATGACTGACATGACTGACTATAGACATGACTGACTGTAGACATGACTGACTATAGACATGACTGACGTAGACATGACTGACTATAGACATGACTGACTATAGACATGACTGACTATAGACATGACTGGTATAGACATGACTGGACCTGATAGACATGACTGACCGTAGACATGACTGACTAGACATGACGTAGACATGACTGACCGTAGACATGACTGGCGTAGACATGACTGACCATTGACATGACTGGCCATAGACATGACTGACTATAGACATGACTGACCGTAGACATGACTGGCTATAGACATGACTGGCTGTAGACATGACTGACCGTAGACATGACTGACTATAGACATGACTGGACATGACCTATAGACATGACTGACCGTAGACATGACTGACCGTAGACATGACTGGCGTAGACATGACTGGACATGACATAGACATGACTGACTATAGACATGACTGGAATGACGTAGACATGACTGACTATAGACATGACTGACTATAGACATGACTGTAGACATGACTGGCGTAGACATGACTGACTATAGACATGACTAGACATGACTGACTATAGACATGACTGGCCGTAGACATGACTGACTGTATAGACATGACTGGCCATAGACATGACTGACTATAGACATGACTGACCGTAGACATGACTGGCTGTAGACATGACTGGCCATAGACATGACTGACCGTAGACATGACTGACCGTAGACATGACTGGCCGTAGACATGACTGGCTATAGACATGACTGACTATAGACATGACTGGACCGTAGACATGACTGACTATAGACATGACTGACCATAGACATGAGACATGACTGGCTATAGACATGACTGACGTAGACATGACTGACCGTAGACATGACTGGCCGTAGACATGACTGGCCGTAGACATGACTGACTATAGACATGACTGACTATAGACATGATGACTAGACATGATGACCGTAGACATGACTGACTATAGACATGATAGACATGACTAGACATGACTGATAGACATGACTGACCGTAGACATGACTGGCCTAGACATGACTGACTATAGACATGACTGACTATAGACATGACTGGCCGTAGACATGACTGACTATAGACATGATGACATGACTGCTATAGACATGACTGACTATAGACATGACTGACTAGACATGACTGACTGACTATAGACATGACTGACCGTAGACATGACTGGCCGTAGACATGACTGACTATAGACATGACTGGCCGTAGACATGACTGACTATAGACATGACTGACTATAGACATGACTGGCCATAGACATGACTGGCCATAGACATGACTGACTATAGACATGACTGACCGTAGACATGACTGACTATAGACATGACTGACCGTAGACATGACTGACCGTAGACATGACTGGCCATAGACATGACTGACTATAGACATGACTGACCGTAGACATGACTGACTATAGACATGACTGGCCGTAGACATGACTGGCCGTAGACATGACTGGCCGTAGACATGACTGGCCATAGACATGACTGACCGTAGACATGACTGACTGACCGTAGACATGACTGACTATAGACATGACTGACTATAGACATGATGACTGACTGGCCATAGACATGACTGGACGTAGACATGACATGACTGACTATAGACATGACTGACCGTAGACATGACTGACATGACTGACTGATAGACATGACTGGCTATTGACATGACTGGCTATGACATGAGAGCGTGACTGCCGTAGACATGACTGACCGTAGACATGACTGACCGTAGACATGACTGGCCGTAGACATGACTGACTATAGACATGACTGGCCGTAGACATGACTGACTGACATGACTGACCGTAGACATGACTGGCCATAGACATGACATGACTGACTATAGACATGACTGGCCGTAGACATGACTGACTATAGACATGACTGACTGATAGACATGACTGACTGTAGACATGACTGACTGTAGACATGACTGACTATAGACATGACTGACTATAGACATGACTGGCCGTAGACATGAATGACTGTAGACATGACTGACTGTAGACATGACTGGCCATAGACATGACTGACTATAGACATGATGACTGAGACATGACTGGCTGTAGACATGATGACTGACTGACTATAGACATGATGACGTAGACATGACTGACTATAGACATGATGACTATAGACATGACTGGCCGTAGACATGACTGACATAGACATGACTGACCGTAGACATGACTGGCGTAGACATGACATAGACATGACTGACTATAGACATGACTGGCCATAGACATGACTGGACCATAGACATGACTGGCCATAGACATGACTGACTGACATGACTGACATGACATGACCGTAGATGACTGACTAGACATGACTGACCGTAGACATGACTGACTATAGACATGACTGGCCGTAGACATGACTGACTATAGACATGACTGACGTAGACATGACTGGCCATAGACATGACTGACTATAGACATGACTGATAGACATGACTGGCTATAGACATGACTGGCCGTAGACATGACTGGCCGTAGACATGACTGACTATAGACATGACTGACTGTAGACATGACTGACTATAGACATGACTGACTATAGACATGACTGACTATAGACATGACTGACTATAGACATGACTGACTAGACATGACTGACTATAGACATGACTGACTATAGACATGACTGACCGTAGACATGACTGGCTATAGACATGACTGACCGTAGACATGACTGACTATAGACATGACTGGCCATAGACATGACTGACTATAGACATGACTGACCGTAGACATAGACATGACTGACTATAGACATGACTGGCCATAGACATGACTGACTGTAGACATGACTGACTATAGTAGACATGACTGACTATAGACATGACTGACTATAGACATGACTGACTATAGACATGACTGGCCGCAGACATGACTGACTGATAGACATGACTGACCGTAGACATGACTGGCCATAGACATGACTGACTATAGACATGACTGACTAGACATAGACATGACTGGCGTAGACATGACTGAGACATGACTGACTATAGACATGACTGGCCGTAGACATGACTGACATGACCGTAGACATGACTAGACATGACTGGCGTAGACATGACTGGCCATAGACATGACTGACTATAGACATGACTGGCCGTAGACATGACTGATAAGACATGACTGACTATAGACATGACTGGCCGTAGACATGACTGACTAGACATGACTGACCGTAGACATGACTGCCATAGACATGACTGACATGACTAGTAGACATGACTGACCGTAGACATGACTGACTATAGACATGACTGGCCTATGAGACATGACTAGACATGACTGACTAGACATGACATGACTGTGAGACATGACTGACCGTAGAGACATGACTGACTATAGACATGACTGGCCTATAGACATGACTGACTATAGACATGACTGGCCATAGACATGACTGGCCATTGACATGACATGACATGACTGACTATAGACATGACTGACTATAGACATGAGACATGACTGACTATAGACATGATGACTGACCGTAGACATGACATGACTGACTATAGACATGACTGGCCATAGACATGACTGACCGTAGACATGACTGACCGTAGACATGACTGACTATAGACATGACTGACCGTAGACATGACTGACTATAGACAGACATGACTGACTGTAGACATGACTGACTATAGACATGACTGGCCTATAGACATGACTGACTATAGACATGACTGACCGTAGACATGACTGGCCATAGACATGACTGACTATAGACATGACTGACGTGACATGACTGGCTATAGACATGACTAGACATGACTGACTGACATGACATGACATGACTGGCCGTAGACAGACATAGACATGACTGACCGTAGACATGACTGGCCATGACATGACTGACATATACTGACTATAGACATGACTGGTCGTAGACATGACTGACTATAGACATGACTGGCTATAGACATGACTGGCCATAGACATGACTGGACCGTAGACATGACTGACTAGACATAGACATGACTGACTGGCCATAGACATGACTGACTATAGACATGACTGGCCGTAGACATGACATAGACATGACTGGTAGACATGAGACATGACTGACCGTAGACATGACTGGACCGTAGACATGACTGACTATAGACATGACTGGCTATAGACATGACTGACCGTAGACATGACTGACTGTAGACATGACTGACATGACTGACCGTAGACATGACTGGCCATAGACATGACTGACTATAGACATGACTGACACCTGACTATAGACATGACTGACTATAGACATGACTGAGACATGAGACATGACTGACCGTAGACATGACTGACTGTAGACATGACTGGCCATAGACATGACTGACCATAGACATGACTGACCGTGAGACATGACTGTCGTAGACATGACTGGCCATAGACATGACTGACGTAGACATGACTGGGTCAGAGACATGACTGACTATAGACATGACTGGCCATAGACATGACTGACCGTAGACATGACTGACCGTAGACATGACTGACTATAGACATGACTGGCGTAGACATGACTGACCATAGACATGACTGACATGACTGGCCGTAGACATGACATGACTGACCGTAGACATGACTGACCGTAGACATGACTGACTGTAGACATGACTGGCCGACTAGACATGACTGACATGACTAGACATGACTGACCGTAGACATGACTGACCGTAGACATGACTGGCCATAGACATGACTGACTATAGACATGACTGACCGTAGACATGACATGACTGACTATAGACATGACTGGCCGTAGACATGACTGACTATAGACATGACTGACATGACTTGAGACATGACTGGCTATAGACATGACTGGCCGTGACATGACTGACCGTAGACATGACTGACCATAGACATGACTGGCCGTAGACATGACTGACTAGACATGAGACATGACTGACTATAGACATGACTGGCCGTAGACATGACTGGCCATAGACATGACTGACATAGACATGACGTGAACATGACTGACATGACATGACTGGCTAGAGACATGACTGACTGATAGACATGACTGGCCTATAGACATGACTGGCTATAGACATGACTGGCTATAGACATGACTGGCTGTAGACATGACTGGTAGACATGACTGGCCGTAGACATGACTGGACTATAGACATGACTGCCGTAGACATGACTGGCTGTAGACATGACTGACTATAGACATGACTGACTATAGACATGACTGACTATAGAC
>NW_027037170.1:0-17824 GCF_034236695.1 Oncorhynchus nerka
CTGTTGCTCCTGTTTGTGAACAGAGGCCACGGGGATCATTCCAAGCAGAGGCATAATGGCAGGCCACGGTTTGTGTTTCACCGGCCCCACTGTTGCTCCTGTTTGTGAACAGAGGCTAACGGGGATCATTCCAAGCAGAGGCATAATGGCAGGCCACGGTTTGTGTTTCACCGGCCCCACTGTTGCTCCTGTTTGTGAACAGAGGCTACGGGGATCATTCCAAGCAGAGGCATAATGGCAGGCCACGGTTTGTGTTTCACCGGCCCCACTGTTGCTCCTGTTTGTGAACAGAGGCTACGGGGATCATTCCAAGCAGAGGCCTAATGGAACAGGACAAAAGAAGACAGTCACATTCTATCTGCCACCGACAGGAAATAAAACTATGACTAATCCATTTATGTCAAAGATTATGTGCATTGAATATTATTTATTTTTAAAACAATTACTTTCTCAGTGTATATTCAGAATAAGGAATTAGTTCACGTTTATTCAATTGAAAATAACACATTAGAATTGGAAGAAAGCTATTCTACTATTTGGTTGGTGTGGCTGTACTGAAGTACTCCAGACAGACTTCTTTTGAGGTTGTCATCTAGTGGGTAATTATGATTGGCCTCCGTGTCATAATCGGAGAGGGTGGCGACACTTCTACTGATCTATTCATCTGTTAGAGCAGTCGACGTATCTCTACCCTGCTGCATCTTGAAACAGATTTTCACCTCCTCACTCAACCAGACAGACAACACAAGTGTTATAAAGATGTGTTCCATATTCAGCGTATTCAGTAGAAGCAGAGATTTCCAGCTCAACACGTGGCAAAACTAGCTCTAGGTGACAATAGTCATCATAATTGTCCATCAAAATTCTAATGAAATTAGTACAAACTACAAATCTATAAGATAAGAAAATAGAGGTAAATGTTTTTTTGCTTCTGAAATAATAGTTGATTGTACAGTTGGATTCAAATCTAAAATATCATCATAGACACAGTAGCATAATGTTACTGGAATCTCCACACATGTAAGATCGCTTTTTCAGATATGTATCCATTATGAGTGTTTGTCCTAGAAAGCTATCTGTTTTAATGTATAAGCTAAGTAGTCCTATGGTACAACACTGCCTTCTTATAACTAGTCCCAATGTATAATGCTAAATAGGCTACCCATAAATAGAGTGATACTGTATAATACCAAACTCAGTTCATTAGTTCATTAGTATATGATCAAGTACTTTCTAAGTTGCTGTTAGAACTACTGCTAGTCCTATAGTAACCAGTAACTAAACCTCACTAGCAGCTTGTACCTTGCATACAGTGCACATGGAATATATCCTTTAAAATATTGATTTGATTTACAGATTATAGCAAGACCAGAACTATGTAGGTTGGCTTCATACAATGTACGCTGAAGAGGGTGGAGGGTTTACTTGCCTCAGGCCTGTAGTGGGGGTCACTGTCAATAAGGATCTGAAGGAGTGTGTTGAGGTGATGTGATCTTGATTGCGGGTCGCTGAGTTGAATACTTCACAGACAGAGCAGTACCAACGTAGTCCAGTAGATGGAACTCCACTGTGGGGATAACCTGGGAAAAGGTGGTACTCAGTCAGCGTGGCCGTGGTAAGGGTTGTTGTATCTGAGGTTAGAGTAAATAGCACAGGCATTTCTAGCCTCTGATATTATATTCTAACTGGTGATTATATTCAAAAACATTATTATGTATTTTTGTACGACATCATTGTGTTTCCTATGTTTACTCTGTGATTTTATTTCCTTTCCTTTATAACCTGATGATGCACATTGATGTACATTGTTTTCTTCATTTAGAAATATAAATATTGCAGTCATCAATGGTAAATCATGAATAAACTACATAAAAACACAAGCCACGAAGGTTTACATAAAATCATTGGAAAGGATAATGAAGCTTGCAATTTTTGAAGATACAGCGCTGTTAAAAACAAAAATAAATATATCCTTCAAATATTGAGGTATTTATTTCAAATCTGTTGAGGTATTTAAACATGGAAAATAAACAAAAAGAAGAACCAAAGAGTTTAATCAAATCAAGAACTGTACTCTGGATTAAAGTTAACCTAGATAAATATAAATACAAATAAAAGAAACAAACTACAACTGTCGTAGAGAAAGTGGATAATGAAAGAGTGTAATTGAATCTTATTCCAGCTTTGGGGAGAGAGAGAAAGAGACAGAGGAACAGTGAGGGTGTGCTCCCCTCTGTCTGTCCTACTAGTGCTGCATGGGGGGACTGCTACAGTTGTGCAACAGGGGAGACTGACTGTGGAGACTGAGTGCAGCAGATAGCTGAGACGGACGCGGCTGGATCCCTGCCCCTGGGAGACGAGCGTTAGCCAGGCAGAGTTTACGCTCTCCCAACGCAGGGTGATGGAAAAGACAGATTATTCCTGTCAACGTGCAGAGCAACAATGCCGCCTGTTACCTTGTTTCCCCATTTTCAAAGGGATTTGTTCTTTGAAAAAGGCCTGGAAACAGTTAGAGACATGCTGGTGGGAACCTATGGAAAAGAATACACTTTCTGTCAATTGTGTTGTTCTTATCCCCGAGTGGCGTTTGGTGGGTGTGGGAATAGCATGCATTCTGGGTGCTGCTGCTCAGAGATAGCATTCAGAGGCCAGGGCACAGAACAGCTCGCATTCAGACAAGGGAACCAGAGGCCTACCCCGCCCACCGCATTATACACAGGAATGAACAATATATACACTATATTTGGTTTAGCGACAAAGAAACGAGGCAAGATTTGATAGTAAGGGTTTGGCAATAAGGTTTGCAGACAGAGTGTGTGTGTTCACTATTGCAATAATTCAATAACACAACATTTTATGACAAATGTGCTAATGGCAATGAGACTTATCGACAGATCGCTCTGACACACACACACACACACACACTCAGGCTGCTTCACCTCACTGTCTGAGCATGGGAGAGGAACTGAGAGGCATTTCCGGCAGTAGAATGTTGGGCATTAATTAGTTCTGACTTGTCCTTAATTCTTACAAATTAATATATTTGTGCAACACATGAAGGGAGAAATAGAAACATGTGATAATTGAATTGATTATTGTTAATAATTAGTGTCTCTGGATGCTGCCAGGCTCCACAGACTCTCAATCCATTTAGTGTGCGGCTCATCAGATGACGTTGTGGGGCTCTAAGCACTTTTCATAAAACTTGGACCCACTGCTACCACCCACAGAGACGCCACAGTGCATTGGGTAAATTAGTATTATGATTTTAGCGGATAAATACCCGTTCCACCTAATTAATCCGCCACATCACAGGGGGGACGTGACACCATGAGCCCGATAGATCAGAGAGCACAGATCAAAGCCTCCAGCGATGTGAGAGTCCTACAGAGGCAGAAAGGAGATGCCTTGTTTATTTTTACGTACAGATGGTCAATGAACCAGTGGCTAAAGAATGTAGCAATACAGGCCATTTTTGTTTATTCGCAGTTGACTAAAGGATAGTTTGTACCACCAACAAGCATGTAACTAATTAGGGAAGGGGGTTTGAATTTTAGGATTGAAATGTAAAAGCTTGTTGAACGCGGGTGTTGTGTGGAACTGGTGATGTCCTCATTAGCATATGCCCCAACAAGCAGAGATGTGGCTGGTCAGACTGTAGTTGTAGTACATTATTACATGGGAAGTAACCAATGTATGTTGGTAAAAGCACCTTTGATTTGGAAACCTTCAGCTCCAGTGAATATTTAATCTGCACCATACAAACCCAAGATTATTCTATCATCGATTATCAGAATATTCGTCAGATCGTCCCAACATCTGGAGAGGAGAAAAAATGATTAGTCATTTCACTTAACATTTTTGTTATAAATTGTGATCTCCTTGGGGGGCCTACAGTGTAGGGTAAAGGTAAAGGTTACTCCTGGATAAAGACAGAATTTACTCAGCATTTTCCAGCGAAAGAAAACCATCCATGATTTTATTTGCAAAATGACAACACTCCGAGAGAACATATCCTGTAGAATACAGTAACATGCACCCTCGTGGTTTGCTTTGGTTTCTCGTTATTGGGTTTTATTGTGAAGATTCTGTTTTTTGTTACTGATTAATGTAGTTCTTTATATTTTGAATCAATGAGGGTGAGTATATGATTGTGCCAATTAGTTGTCATTACAAGTCCAGTCCAGGACAGGCCCCATGTTATACAGACAGCCCAATTCTGATGTTTTTTTTCACTAATTGGTATTTTGACCAATCAAATCAGCTCTGAAAAAGATCTGATGTGAAAATATCTCATGTAATTGGTCAAAAGACTAATTAGTGGAAACAAGTATCAGAATTGGGCTGCCTGTGTAAACGCAGCCATAGTGATCCTAATTATATGCCTAATGTACTGTACTAGTCCAGACTTTAGTCAGCCCCCTCTGGTGATACTGCTCCTCCACACAAGCTAGTTCTCAAATGTTTCTTACATTGTTTTATGAATTACGAGCCGATTCTGTGGATGATACGCACATCCTATGTTTTAATTCTACACATACAATACATTTGCAACATTGTGCAATAGCTATGTTGCTGTTGCGCTACTTTGACGGTTGGGAATGCCCTGCATTACAAAGAGAGTTGAATAAAAACATTGGCGTACCCTCAAACTGAAATAAGAAAGCGAGCTAGCCCTCTCTTTATTCAACACAAATTGGCTGTGTGCTCCCCAGAAAATGCAGTGTCCTGCCGGGTTCTACACATATTCACTGTTTACTGCTGGCTGTTCACATGTGGTTTTTGCATCGCTCCCCCTCTCTCAAACTAATCATCTGTGGTTCCTGGGCTTTCTTCAGTACCGCCACTGCCACTGCGGCTTACATTTTCAAGCAAGAAAAGGCATTTGTATGGAAATAATGACCATTTTCAGACATTTATATTTCTGTCTGACTGTCATTTTCTCTTTCCCTTTCTCTCACTCTCTCCATCTCCACCAAGTGCCCTCCCCTTCTTCCCTCCCTCAGTTCTCTTCCATTCATTTTTCTCAGTAGAAATGTCCCATAACACCAATCTCTGGTCTCTGGCTTGTATGTCCTTGTCAGTGAAATTAAGTAGCTGACAAGACCTGTGTTCCTCATCCCTCTCCCCTGTGACAGTCAATCCCTGCATCCAGTCCCTCAGCCCCCTGCATCTCTGGAGTCACAATGACCTGCTAAGGGAAAAACACCATTATCACAGCCAGCCAACCAAGCTGAGAATGGCTAGGGCTTTCACCTCTTCTCTGTAGACCGGTTCCCTAATGTCAAAGACTGGCTTTGCAGAGTGACTTGGAGCTGGATTCTCCCATGAATAATTCATTTGAAGTATCAGAGTGCTTCATTAATATGCTATTCAATAGAATAGCAGTTGTTTCTTTAGCCCTTGAGGCGATGAACAGAATGCATTTTCACATCATTCTAATACCGCATATCCAAAGGCTGTCACTCTCAGAAGAAGCAGCAGAAGTTTCTCAACCAAAGGAAATGCTACACTAAACACTGTCAGGGCAGCAGGGGAGACAGTGCTCATAACGCAAATTCTTTAGTCAGGAATGATACAGTATATTCCCCTTGTGAGATGAGACATGCACGCCTCTGTCGAACATCAAATAAACACAGACCTTACGACAAAGGTCTTTCCAGTAACAAAAACGTGTTTGTCTCTGTCTTCCTTTTGTACCAGCATGCCTACAGTCTCAGCAGAGTGTACATGTCACCATGCATTACGAACGAGGAGTTTCAGGATGTTCCATTTAATCTCCCTTGACTTCCCCAGTTAGCAGTGGAGCCGTGGAGCAGCCCTGGGAGCGTAGCATCCTGTAGTAGAACAAAGCTGCCTGACATGCTCTTTGCTGAGGGCTCCCTCTCACAGCCATGGTGTGGCAGCATGTAAACAATGAGAGACCAAGTCGCTGAGAAAAGACACTAAGCTGCAGGAAGTCGCTAGATGACAACAGAGTCTGTCTGGGACTGGAGCCACAGCGCTAACTGGGCTTGGCTTGAGATTCCTAGAGATCTCAGAATACTGTAGTGTACTGTACTGCTACTTTGATGCAACATCTGTTACAATAGGGAGGGCTACCATTAACATATTTCTAGTATAGTTTAATTATAAAACAGGAGAAAACAATACATTGATGTACAGTTTAAAATCCCATACCAAGCTTCAGGTTTTGATAGTTTCTGAAAAATGTAAACTACAGCCTGAGTGGTGTATGGTGCCTTGTGTTTGCAGTGCCCACGTGTCACTCCTTTTCAAGTGGAGGAGGGTTAAGGACAGTATATCTCTCTCTCCCAGTCAGTCAGATTGGTGCTGAGGGCCTGGAGTTAAGAGCAGGAACAGATGCCCCCTCAAACAGACGCAGGGAGACGGGTGGGTGTTTAAATTTCAGCTGGGCTCCACCTGGGTCTCTCTCCTCAGACAACCCAGCTCAGCTTTTTCTTCCTCGTGTAATGACCATCCACAACAAAAGGACGCAATTACCCCATGAGCCCCAGTGAGGATAATAAAAACAATGTAATCAAGGCCAACATATTTGGGTGTTTAGGTTAATCTAATTTAACTCTCAAATCTACTGATTTCCATACATGTCTTGTTGACCTGTATCTATTTTTCCACCAGGTTTGAGTTACGTTAAAGCTAGGAAGGGTGACTCTCAGTGACATAGTACAGTGATTGAGATGGCAATTCCATCAATAAAGCCTTAGTAGAAACGTAAAGGCTATGTTGGTTTATTGAGTGACTAGAGGGGAAAAACCTTCTATATTGATGGTATCCTCTACAGAACAGTAACAAAGCCAGTCGCCACAATCAAGTCAAAGACTGCGTAAGGAGGTCTCGATGGCGCAGCCCTGCCCTCCTCGGCCCCTCATGATGGGGCCCCACTCTGGAGGGTCATATGACCCTCCCTCCTCTAATGCCCCACCATCCCTCTGTCTCCTCCTGCACGTATCACTTTTCTCATTAGCACCAGAGCTGGCTGCTGGATGCAGGGCATGTCAGGAGGCATGTCTAGGAGCAAATGATATGACAAGAGCAGTGAGGCCAGGGGCCGTGGGCCAGGGCAGCATATGGTACTGATTAGGACTGAAGCACAGGGATTTCCACCACACACCGCTGCAATCAGACAGACACTGAGCATCAACCCACTAAACACTCCCATCACACATTACTTCCTATTAGATGCCCACATTCTAGGTGAGACACATTTTCTTCTTGTTACGGTATGAAATTCTCCATAGATCTGCTAATGTTTATCACAGTTATTGACACATTTGAAGAGCTTGTTTGCCTACTTTGCCAGTGTCTCCTGACATTTGTTGACTGTTATTACACTACCTCTCTCTCACTGACTTTTTCATTCACTAAAACATATTTTATGTTGAGTAGCAAAAGATGATAGAGATTATGATTGATTTGACATTTTTCCTTTGTAAGCCTCTGCCAGAAAAGCCAATCATAAAAGAAAGAAAGGGACTTACTTGTTTGGAACAGATATATCTGCTGGATGATGATGTTGTTAACCTTCCTGTTGGAATTAATGAAAATGACAAATTAATTCTAAGTCCTATCCACAGGGACCTTGTCAAATGCTGATTGATTTCAGTGTGCACTGACAGAAAAAAAACTATATATAAAAAAGGAAATCACCAAACTATTCTATATATTAATGAGTGATTTCAAATCCTCTGCCTGCCTTAGACCCACCCAGGGCCCTGTGCAAAAACTCCCCAAACAAAACTTAGTGTTCCCGAAGTGGACGGCAACATCTGGCTCCTCGTGTAGGCTGTATTAGGATCAAATTAAGTAGAAATTAATAGGATGATACATGACAGGCTGCAGATGTCTGCCGCGGTGTGAAAATCTGGGGGCAGAAAACGGCTTCATTAATTCTGCATCTTACAGCAGAGCTGAAATGATGGGCTCACAGGTTAGAAAAAAAAGGCTAATTAAATTCAGGAGCAGAGGCACAAAAAAATAAATGTTTGTGGCTCCGCTATTCACCTCGGTATGTAGCAGGGGCACTGTGTTTTGATTTGTTGTTAATTGAGCATTGGAGAAAAGGGAAGTGAATGGTCTGCTCTTTTGTTGATTGATAGGCAGGTGCAAGATGAGACATCTCCGTACAAAAATGCCTGTCACATCAGTTTCACAGACACACTAGTTCTTTAGAGGAGGTCGTCAATTTTCTATTGACATTAATCTGAAGGTCCATACTTTCAGTTGATGTCGGAAGTTTACATACACTTAGGTTGGAATCATTAAAACTCGTTCTTCAACCACTCCACAAATTTCTTGTTAACAAACCATAGTTTTGGCAAGTTGGTTAGGACATCTACTTTGTGCATGGCACAGAAGTAATTTTTCCAACAATTGTTTAAAGACAGATTATTTCACTTATAATTCACTGTATCACAATTCCAGTCTGTCAGAAGTTTACATACACTAAGATGACTGGATTAAACAGCTTGGAAAATTCCAGAAAATTATGTCATGGCTTTAAAAGTTCTGATAGGCTAATTGACATAATTTGAGTCAATTGGAGGTGTACCTGTGGATGTATTTCAAGGCCTACCTTCAAAAACTCAGTCCCTCTTTGCTTGACATCATGGGAACATCAAAATAAATCAGCCAAGACCTCATAAAAAAATTGTAGACCTCCACAAGTCTGGTTCATCCTTGGGAGCAATTTCCAAATGCCTGAAGGTACCACGTTCATCTGTACAAACAGTAGTACCAAGTATAAACACCATGAGACCACGCAGCCGTCATACAGCTCAGGAAGGAGACGCGGTCTGTCTCCTAGAGATGAAAGTACTGTGGTGTGAAAAGTGCAAATCAATCCCAGAACAACAGCAAAGGACCTTGTGAAGATGCTGGAGGAAACAGGTACAAAAGTATCTATATCCACAGTAAAAACAAGTCCTATATATCATTTATAACCTGAAAGGACGCTCAGCAAGGAAGAAGCCACTGCGCCAAAACTACCATAAAAATGTCAGACTACGGTTTGCAACTGCACATGGGGACAAAGATCTTGGAGAAATGTCCTCTGGTCTGATGAAACAAAAATAGCACTGTTTGGCCATAATGACCATAGTTATGTTCAGAGGAAAAAAGGGGACGCTTGCAAGCCGAAGAACACCATCCAGCCCTGAAGCACGGGGGTGGCAACATCATGTTGTGGGGGTGCTTTGCTGCAGGAGGACTGGTGCACTTCACAAAATAGATGGCATCATGAGGAGGAAAATTATGTGGATATATTGAAGCAACATCTCAAGACATCAGTCAGGAAGATAAAGCTTGGTCGCAAATGGGCGTCCAAATGGACAATCAATCAATCAAATGTATTTATAAAACCCTTCTTACATCAGCTGATGTCACAAAGTGCTAAAACCCCAAACAGCAAGCAACGCAGGTGTAGAAGCATGGTGGCTAGGAAAAACTCCCTAGAAAGGCCAGAACCTAGAACCTGCTGTGCCGGGTGGAGATTATAACAGAACATGGCCAAGATGTTCAAATGTTCATAGATGATCAGCAGGGTCAAATAATAATAACAATGACACCAAGCATACTTCCAAAGTTGTGGCAAAATGGCTTAAGAACAACAAAGTCAAGGTATTGGAGGGCCATCCCAAACCCTGACCTCAATCCTATAGACAATTTGTGGGTAGAACTGAAAAAGCATGTGCGAGCAAGGAGGCCTACAAACCTAACTCAGTTACACCAGCTCTGTCAGGAGAATGGGCCAAAATTCACCCAACTTTTTGTGGGAAGTTTGGAAGGCTGAAAAGTTTGTTAAGTTAAACAACTTAAAGGCAATGCTACCAAATATTAATTGAGTGTATCTAAACTTCTGACCCACTGGGAATGTGATGAAAGAATTAAAGCTGAAATAAATCATTCTCTACTATTATTCTGACATTTCACATTCTTAAGACAAAGTGGTGATCCTAACTGACCTAAGACAGGGATACTAGGATTACATGTCAGGAATTGTGAAAACTGGTGTATGTAAACTTCTGACTTCAACTGTATATCCAATTTCATATTAAGTTGGGGAAATTAACTTGTAGCCTGTAGCCTGTGATTACAGCTCAGGACCAAAACAAAAATGAACTAGAGCAGTTACTGTGGCAAATAACAACCACATCTAAATCACAATGATATGGATTTTACAGAGTGGGTGGGTCATGCTGTGGAGACAACAACTCACAAATACTATATAATAATTATTGACTCAACAAACATGTCTCTACCAGGTTCTCATGCTGCTCTTCCTCTCCCCCCCCTCACAATCAGAGGGTCTCTGCTTTCAGCCACCATCCACAGCATGGATGGTTTTATTTTCCTCTGCCAGTCACAAACCAGCCCCTTACACAATGGCAGTAATTCTATTAGGCTGACTAATAAGGCCCAGTGGTGTTATTAGACAAGGTGGGGTGCATGGCAGTGGCCCACTCCTCCACTTAGCGCCCCTGGCAGGTAGGTACGCCAGTGCCTCAGACACATGCCATCACAGAACCAACCACCAGTCTGTCTCTACTCTCAGGTGACAACGGGTTGCCATGGAGAACACTGCGAGACTTGCCTGAGGAGGAAAAGCCAATATAAGGTAAACATGTCTAAATGGGACGTTGCTGGCTGCGGTACTGTCTAAATGACTTGATCATGACTTCATTGTTGAATCAAAATTCTCTTAATTACAGCCTGGAGATATATTATTTGGGTTTATTAACCTTCCGTGGTGTGGGGCTGCTTCCCCTCTAAATCACCAGGTCTCTCACTCCTCGTTAATGTCTGCTCTGCCTACATACACAGCTCCGGGAGCCCAGCCAGGCCAAGTCTCATTTACACATTTTCACCAGCGTAATGTTTAGGCTTTCTCTCCTGTTGAGTACATTACAGCACTATGGAAGAAAAGTTGAGTGAGTAGCAGTGTGACACCAATGCCAGGGTTAAACACACAGTGACCACATTTACATGCGAACAGGCTAGGATAATAGCTCATATCTCAGTTAAGGTCTTATTCAGGATAAGATGTTTACATGCACCTTTGATATCCCGCTCACGAGTATCCCTGTAACCATGAATAAACAGAATATTCCTCATTTGCCCAGAGACGGCGGTAATGGTTTTTGGCAGGGAGTTCGAGAAAAACAACAAATCAAAATACAATCCTCATTTACATATTTTTTTCTGCTTATAATTTCCGATATTAGGAAGGCTATTTGTTAGTCAACTTTTCTATTATTAGATACATCCAGCTTATCTTCAGTCATTACTTGATGCTCTAGAATATTAAATAAAGAATGAATGCATCATCAACAATCTAGTTGACATCGGTAAAGTTGTCTTTTATTTCTGCTTCTCTTGTGGAGCGAAGATGTCTAGGTCTAGGTACCGAGGCTATTTTCCATGCACAATTTCCAAATTACAGTTTGTTGACCGGTTTTAAGGAAAGTATTTCAGTTCGTATTGGATGTTTATTTTCTCTGGTTGAAAGTGGAAAAACTGTCAGCTTTTATGTTGCTGAAAAAGTACCCAACTGCCATACTTGAGTAAAGTAAAGATACCTTAAAAAAGAAAAGGACTCAAGTAAAAGTGAAAGTCACCCAGTAAAATAGTACTTGAGTAAAAGTCTAAAAGTATTTGTTTATATATATATATATACTTAAGTATCAAAAGTAAATGTAATTCCTAAAATATACTTAAGTATCCAAAGTAAAAGTATAAATAATTAAAAATAACTTATGTTAAATGAGAACTCCACCCCAAACTATCTTTTGGTATTGGTTTCATTAGTCCATTTTTGACATAGTTCCAAAATGTGTTTCTTGTCAGCAATCAAGTTTTCAAGATATGTAACTTTCAAAATACAGAAATCATCCCAGTATGATATGGGGATGAGTTCTGTTCGGGGATGAATTCTGTATTTTGAAAGCTCCCACTCAAATGTCATATGTCTCCACACAATGTACATTTGGTCTATAATTTTACTGCAAGAGACACTTTTTTCCGCAGAATTATATATTACTTTATGCTACATGTGAGGCCTAAAGTCAGTGACAAGACTTCAGATACTTCAGTTACTATTCCAACTACTACTCTTCCCATCTGAACTTCAACAGTCATACTATGAAACTGACCAGATGTTTACATGCAGAGGTATCCCATCTAAGATCAGCATATCCCAGGCATCTTATTCGGGTTTCTCAAAACCGGGATACGAGATTATTCAGGTTATTGTAAACGGATTTGACGATTAAATGCGTCAACTCAAAAACAGAATACTTGAGTATACTGAATAATAACTGGATATTGGTGTGCATGTAAATGTTGTCAATGACACAATCCTCAGCCCTGCAAACTAACAATCACTTCTCTGCTGCTAGATCAAATGCCACATGAACAGCTCCATAGTGCTATATTTAACAGGGGTGGTGGTTCACTGAAACAAAAGGGCAGTGACTAACTAAGGCAAACACTGCCTGTCTCTATACTGTCCAGAAGGAAACAGTGTCCACAGACAGCGTAAGTAAAAATAAGAAAAATGAGAGAAATCATCTGTAAGAGTGCCCCTCTTAGCAAAGTGATGATGGCATACTGGTAGGCAAAAACACCCAATTTAAATACAATTCATAAATATAAAGAGCTCTCTTTTCTGTTCAGTGGTTCTTGGACGTGCAAAATAACTTTCAAAAACTGCTAACAGAGCAACAATGAACTTAGAGGCTTTTAAGTGGATTGCATGGTTTATTCATGAGGACAACATTATTGTTTTTCCCAGTTCGCTTAAACAATTGACAGTGTTCAGTCATCAGCATACAAAGTATACTTCACAGAGATGAACAGAGATGATGATCATTACTAGACATGAGCTTCCCTTGCAGCAACAGGCTGCTGTCTGTCTCTTGGCTGGGTCCTCTCCAGAAGGAGTGTTTCTGGTTACAGTCTCATGCTGAGTCCAGGTGAGCTATTTCACTGGCAGCCTTCTGCTCATGACTGTATTCACGGAGCACCCTATATAACATTTTAAGTACAGGCCTGCTCCTGAGCAGATGAGTCGTGTTGGGTTCTGTGCCATACGTTCTGACAGACAGATAGACAGACAGATGGCTGAGAGGGATGTCTGCCCCATCATAGCCTGTTCACTAGGATGAAAACTCACTGTAACATCTGACATGAGGGCACCCCTGTCCTCTCTGGTGAAGATGACATCTGGTGATACATACTGGACGTAAGAAGTAGTACTCAGAGAATCTGACTGAAACAGACATGTTCTAGAGGACGTGGGATAACTTGCTATAAAAATGTCCAACAGAATTATGGGTCTTGTCCAGACCACCACCACCATCGCTCATATGAACACACACATGCACGTACTGTACGCACATGCAGACGCACACACACACACACACACACACACACACACACACACACACACACACACACACACACACACACACACACCACACACACATTTAGACACACTTTCAAGCACACTCATTCTTTCTGGGCTGGCACTTCCAACAGGAAACTGACAGTATTATGTGACACCACGGAATGTTCTAGAGAGCTGCAGCCTGGCAACGCTGACCTACACCCAACAACAATGGCTCTTTTTGTCCTGCTTTCCACCCAATCCTCAACTCCCCTCTCAAATGCAGGTGGTGCTTTGCAATATACATCACTTTTTTCACCACTCGTAATTAAAATAAATGAAGTCAGTGTTCCTTATTACAAGTCAAAGCACTCATGGGAATGCCACAACCCTCTATACACACTGCTTTACAAGTTAAAAGAACAGTATATTATATTCTCAGGCTGTGGGTTATACATGCCTTAGAGAACTTCTAAGCAGTTTGATTTAAAATAAAATGTGAATTGTGACCCAATTAAAATAGGGGGATATACAAACATAAAATAAAGGGACGTTTTGGGCATCTTTTCAGCTTTGAGACTGTGCCTCTGTTTGATCCTAAGGGATGACCCAGTAAATATCAATACCATCTGAAAGACATTTTAAATTTTTCTTTCACACTGAAGTAAGACAGGAATTCCACATTCTAGTACTCAGTATAGGACATGCACATGTGCTATTTACTTGTACTGTATACTGTATCTAAGTAATACTCCTGAAACTGCTCCTATTGGGCTCCAGAGTGGCGTCACGATCTAAAGCACTGCATCTCAGTGCTAGAGGCATCACTACAGAAACCCTGGTTTGAATCCAGGCTGTATCACAACCGGCCGTGATTGGGAGTCCCATAGGGCTGTGCACAATTACTGTCACGCCGTGACCTTAGAAAAGCTGTTTTATTTATCTTTTGGTTAGGTCAGGGTGTGATGTGGGGTGAAATTCTATTTTTGTTTTCTGGTTTCTTTATTTCTATGTTTGGCGGGTATGGTTCTCAATCGGGAACAGCTGTCTATTATTGTCTCTGATTGGAATCATACTTGGTAGCGGACTGGGCCCACTACGGGTGCCCAGTCCCGGGGCCCACAGGGTGCCCAGCCCAGGGCCAGCAGCGAGGGTCCCCAGGTCCGAGCCCACTGCGAGGATCCCCAGTCCCGGGGGCCATGAGGGTCCCCAGTCCGGGGCCCGCAGAGAGGGTCCCAGTCCGGGGTCGAGGTCCCCACACCAGAGGCGCCACCAATGCGGGTGAGCCAGAGATGGAGCCGGGTCGATCCCGCACCAGGCCGCCACCATGGATAGATGCCCACCGGACCCTCTCCATATAGGTTCAGGTTATGCGGGGAGTCTGCACAGCTTTGGGGGGGGGGTACTGTCATGCCGTGACCTTAGAGAGCCGTTTTATTTCTGTATTTGGTTAAGGTCAGGGGTGTGATGTGGGGTGGGCATTCTACTTTTTGTTTTCTAGGTTTCTTTATTTCTATGTTTTGGCAGGGAATGGTTCTCAATCAGGGACAGCTGTCTATCGTTGTCTCTGATTGGGAATCAAACTTAGGTAGCCCTTTTTCCCTCCTTTCAGGGTGGGTTGTTATCTTTGTTAGTGGCACTTAGCCCTGTAAGCTTCACGGTCGTTTTTATTGTTTATTGTTTTTTGTTGGCGACATTTAAATAAAAAGAGAATGTCACGCTAACCACGCTGCACTTTGGTCTCCTTCCAACGACGGCCGTGACCATTGCTCAGCATCATCCAGGTTTGGCCGATGTAGGCCGTCATTGTAAATAAGAATTTGTTCTTAACTGACTTGCCCTAGTTAAATAAAATGTGATAAATACAATATCAGCACTTGATAAATCCTTTTTAATGATATATTATATTAAAAACATTATCACATTCACAGCATAGGCTACATCAATCCAGATGTTTGACGTTCTAACGTTCTAGAACAAAAATACAGACAGTAAGAAGAACACGATATATACAGTAACAATCAAAACATATCTTCAACGTGAGATAATGTCTTGTTATTACATAGTATGTGGTATTGATTGAAGTTCACTACAGTATATTTCTGTGGGCTTGCTTATCAGTGATTTGGAAGCAAAGTTAGAAAAACTTGGGGAACCTGCCAAGTATTCATTTGGTTTGAAGACAAATCTTCATTCTTTGGAAGCTTGAGTCACATTGGTCTATTCCAGAAGGGTTTTTATAACCAACAGCACAAAGGACTACATTGTTGAGGGGTTTTGCTGGTAGGTAGACAGTGCCTTTAGGTTATGAGTAAATGATGATAAGTGTTTTCTTTTGAAATGACCCAGATACTTCCCAAACCAAGAAATGTCTGGGCTGAAAAGTAATAAGAGAATTAATATCTTTCAGATTCAAATCAAACTTCAGTGACATTTGTGTATGCGAGTGTGTAGGAGAGTGGGGGGCAAGAGGGAGAGAGAAGGAAAGAGGGAGAAAGAGAGGAGGAGATGAAATATAAAGTGTGTGTGAGAGAAAGGGATGGGAGAAGATACAAAATAAAATTTAATGAGTGAGAAAAAGGAGGAGTGAGAGAGAGAGAGAGAGAGAGAGAGAGAGAGATATTTTATGGTACTATATATAGTATAAACTATATACCATCACATGTGGAGTACAACATAAATCACATAAAGCCTCCCTTCAGACAGTTGTCTTTGTATAGCCTTTAATGGTGTATATCAGGGATCTCAACTGGCGGCCCACCAGGTATTATAATTACGTTCCGGCCCCCGACCATCCACTCCAGAAAAAACGTCCCGCGGCTGAATCTAGTTGATGATCCCTGGTGTATATGGTGAAACAGGTTCTCATTTGCACATTTTCCAGTAAGATTAATAACTTTGGGTGGGGAAATAATTTTGTGACTTGAAAAGGAAGTTGACTTTAAGAGACAGCGGTAAGTGAATTTAGCTGATTATATTCTACATTCAGGCCAATGTCACGCTGTTGATTCAGATGTGGTATATCTCATTGCAGTCATTATTCCATTATCAATAGTGATCATATCAGCATACCAAAAACAGAATCAAAGATGCATATGATTACATTTATATAAATCAGGTGTAAGGACCATGAAAATCTCAGAACCACAACACAACATCTGAAAGAAGTTAGCTCCTCTGAGGGGAGAAATAACCATATAAGAAAATAACTCATTGATTTCAAAGCTAAAAAAATAGCAGGAAAAGTAATTAGAAGCAGAATATTCCTCTAATGGTTTCTACAAACACATTTGCCTAATCTAAATTCAGCAGAGGGTAAACTGGGTTTTTGCAGTGGCTGATTGAGCTGTATTTGCCTACTTGTCCGGATTTGAGGGATTTGGGGGATTTGAGGCTTCCCAGCTTTGCTACACTGGGTTTCATCACAACAGGAAGATAAAAGAACAGCTTTGGAGGAGGAAAATCACAGCGCATTAAAAACACATCTAATGAGGATGCAGCAGCCTAGGATAGCCAAGGCGATTAAGGGATCAATGGTCATTACCGCAGGTGGAACGTACCTAAATGCTTCTCACCTTGGCCCAATGGAGACAGTGCCAAACACACCTCTAAAGCCACAAACACTCATAGAAGGTCAACATACTGAAGGTCAATCACAGGAGGTTGGTGGAACCTTAATGGGGGAGGACGGGCTCATGTTAATGGCTGGAGCGGAATTAGTGGAATGGTATCAAATACATCAAACACATGTTTTCCATGCATTTTATACCATTCATTGGGTCCCGTTCAGCCATTGTCTCGAGCCATCCTCCCCTCAGCAGCCTCCACTGAGGTCAATGTAACTTAGATAATGACAATCAAACACAGCCGTACAGTCAACAGATCTCAATGTATTCAGTGATGCATAGATGCTCAAGAGCTTCTTTCAACTGAGCACTGCTTGCCTCAAACAGATTGCAGCCTTTAAGCAATTGCATATTGTGCACTGAAAAGTCTTTCAAATCCTCTAAGAGAGAGTGCATGACGTTTTGTGGGAACAGAAGATCAGAATGGAGGAAGAGGGTTAGAACTAAAGCCATCCCTATGGAGCCATCAGTGGCTGGACAGACAGACGAACACCCCGTTGTTTTGATTGTGGATCAACCGAGGAAATAATAGTCGTGTTCCAGACTGACTAGGTAAGGCGCCTGCGGAGTTGCCCCCCCTCGCATGCTGCCTGCCTCACCTGGGACTACTTCAGAGGTCCCTGTTTTTCTAAGGTCAAAAGACTACAATAGCCACAAGTCTGTTGACAACCAAAGCAATCATTACTGCAGTTGTTTAACATAGCAAGCAACCTATTTCCTGTAGTCTCAACATTTTCCAATGTTTTATTTAATGTCATACAGTTTATTTATAAATAAGTTGACTCAGCTGGAT
>NW_027037171.1:0-17828 GCF_034236695.1 Oncorhynchus nerka
CTTTGTCAAAGTGGAAGAAAAAATAGAACATTAGTAAAACATTTATGAAATATAAAACAGTAATATATCTTGATTAGATAAGTCTTCAACCCCCTGAGTCGATGCATGTTAGAATCACCTCCGGCAGCAATTACAGCTGTGAGTCTTTCTGGGTGAGTCTGTAAGAGCTTTGCAAATCTAGATTGTACAATATTTGCACATTATTCTTTTTAAAATGATTCAAGCTCTGTCAAGTTGATCATTGCTAGACAGACATTTTCAAGTCTTGCCATAGATTTTCAAGCCAATTTAAGTTAAAACTGTAACCAGGCCACTCAAGAACATTCACTGTCTTCATGTAGAAGTGTAGATTTGTGTAAACTCCAGTGTAGATTTGACCTTATGTTTTAGGTTATTGTCCTGCTGAAAGGGGAATTTATCAGCCAGTGTCTGTTGGAAAGCAGACTGGACCAGGTTTTCCTCTAGGATTTTGCCTATGCTTAGCTCAATTTAGTTTATTTTTATCATTAAAAAAAACTCCCTAAACTTTGCCGATGACAAGCATAACCATAACATGATGCAGCCACCACAGTGTTTGAAAATATGAAGAGCAGGACTCTGTGTTGGATTTGCCCCAAACATAACGTTTTTACTTTAGTGCCTTATTGCAAACAGGATGCATGTATTGGAATAGTTTTTATTCTGTACAGGCTTCCTTTCTTCCATTCTGTCAAATTAGGTTAGTATTGTGGAGTAACTACAATGTTGATCCATCCTCAGTTTTCTCCTATCACAACCATTAAAAACTAACTATTAAAAAGGGTGAAATCCCTGAGTGGTTTCCTTCTTCTCCAGCAAATGAGTGTAAGTAATAACTTCACCATGTTCAAAAGGGATATTCAATGTCTTCTTTTTTTAAACCCATCTACCAATAAGTACCCTTCTTTGTGAAGCATTAGAAAACCTCCCTGGTCTTTATGGTTGAATGTGTTTGAAATTCACTTCTCAGCTGAGGGACCTTACAGATAATTGTGTGGGATACTGAGATGGAGTCATTAAAAAATATTATTGCACACAGAGTGAGTCCATGCAACTTACGTGTCTTGTTAAGCACATTTTTACCCATGAAAGTATTTAGGCTTGCCATAACAAAGTGGGTTGAATACTTACCAATTCAAGACATTTTAGCTTTTAATTCATTTGTAAAAATGTTAAACATTGTTCAACCTTCAGATTATGTGGTATTGTGTGTAGGCCAGTGACACAAAATATCATTCTAATCCAATTTAAATTAGGCTGTACAAAGGGTGTGAATACTTTGACGGCACTGTAGGTGGGGGTGGAGGAGGGCGTGGGACAGGGAGAGAGCCAGAGACCCCGGTGACTGACCCTGGTCCAGCTGGACTCCATAGGGACACATCAGTGCCTCTTGCCCAGGGCCCAAGTCTCCAGACCCAGGGTGCAGGGCCCTAGCCAAGGAACGCCTCTACCCAGACACCGGTGGGATCATGGCTCCTCTTGGGGAGTAGTGTACTGAGAAACCAGCTCCAAATACACAACCTGACCCCTTCTTCACTGGGGTCACACCAGACACACTGAACACCCACTATAACAGGCCATGAGAAGAGGAGGGGGAAGGGAGCGAGCGAGAGAGAGAAAGAGGGGAGGGAGAAAGGGAGAGCGAGAGATGGAGAGACCAAAAGGAAGGAAGAGGAAAAGAGGGTATTTTGCACCAAATTGATCAATTCCTCCAGAGAGATCTAACAGGTCAGGCAGCCATATTTAGATGTGAGAGAACCACAACCTTAAAATAACAATCTGGAGGGGGAGATAATGATAAAACATGTTGTCCCGACAGCTAGTCAGAGAGAGGACAGTGCACTACATAGGGAATAGGGTGACATTTGGGACGTAACCAGGGACTGTGTGTGTGTGAACGGTGCGGTTCCCCTAGCTGCATATCTGTCGTGCTTGCCTGGCCCGCGCTGCCAATCCCAGAGCATTGACCCCATTGGTCTCTAAGCCCACTGATCTGAAAGCAGGCTTTAGACAAGCCAGCAGCCTGCAATGCATCTCAACGCACTGGAGTGGTTTCACAACGCTAGACAGACAAGAGCACACACACGTACGTGTAGTATACATACAGACCGCCATACAATACTAATGGATACAAAGCCTCCAAAGAAAAACACACAGAGAAACACTTGCTATCTACACTCTGGATCAGCACTTCATCCTCTCGTAATTGTCTGTTTGATGACAGCCGGGGACACTAAGCCTGTGTATAGACAGCGGGCTCTGATCTGCTCTCTGGGGCGCGGACAGAGCTGAAAGGGTTAAGGGGATTTGTGGCCCGTCTCCAGGCAACCTGCCGAGGCGGTAATGCAGTGCAGATGTGGTCGGCGCTGTAAACACTTCCCCACTCTACTCTCTCCCCTGAGATGGACCAGCACTGGAGCATCTGTCTCCCAGACCCAGACTGAATCTCAGCAACAAGACCACAGAGTCAAGCAGAGACACATTAACAAATCAATTCAATATACAAAAACACAGTGACCGATCCAAACTGACAGCCACAAAACAGACACCACCAACACTACCAGACCCTTATTGGCACAGACCTGAAATACTACCAGATCGATACACTTCCAAGAACTACACACTCACAGACCGAATGCTGCCTTCTCGTCTGTGTTGATATGTGTAAGAGCATCTGCTTAATGACCAAAATGCCAAATGTATTTTCCATTATCTAGGAAGAACAGACCAGCCCTGTCACGCCCTGGTCGAAGTATAGTATGTTTGTCTTCATTTATTTGGTCAGGCCAGGGTGTGACATGGGTTTTTGTGGTGCGTTTTGTCTTGGGATTTTGTGGGGTGTCTAGCATAGTCTATGGCTGCCTGAGGCGGTTCTCAATCAGAGTCAGGTGATTATCGTTGTCTCTGATTGGGAACCATATTTAGGCAGCCATATTCTTTGAGTATTTCGTGGGTGATTGTTCCTGTCTCTGTGTTAGTTGTCACCAGATAGGCTGTATAGGTTTTCACATTCCGTTTGTTGTTTTTGTATTGTTCGTGTTTTTTCTTCATTAAAGATGTATCGAACTAACCACGCTGCATTTTGGTCCGACTCTCCTTCGACGGAAGAAAACCGTAACAAGCCCACAGTCCAGATCTGCTGTCGCCCACTGAAACACATTCTGACACTAATTGGTTTCAATACAAATCTACAGCCTGTAGATATGAGAACTTCTTAGGTCAAGGAAAACATCTAAAAGAGGAAACCACTTCCCATTGGCCTTTGAAGAATGTAACATGGCATGGGCACTACTACCACCACAACACATGTAAGCACACAACCTCAGGGTCAAAAATAGAACAAGGCCTATATCAACAAACACCAAGGTCCAGTGGGCTTGAAACTCAGCCATCCAACAGACAGTCAGCAGACGCAAAGCTAACTGCTAAGTAGCTAGTTCTACTTTGTTGGGGTAAGGTGAAGTTGCCTCGAGGTGCTGGTCTTGGGTCAGTTTTGTATTTCCCCAATTAATGGTTAAGGTTAGGATTCGGGAAGATGATCCTAGATCTGTACTTACAGCACTAATGTGGAGGGCATAGGTCTGCTGGGAACCTGCTTCTCAACTGGTGGATCAGAAGCCACTTGTGGCCGATTGCTTCTGGGTCACAGCAGGTTGTTGCTCACAATACCAGTATCTACCATACTGCATAACATGAATCAGACAACACAATCTACACAGAGAGCGGATTCATAGACAACCTTGGCCTTTCTCCATTTCCCTACACCCACATTAACATCTACTAAAATATGCGTATGCAACCAATAACATTTGACTTGATGGCAGGGGCTACCACTGAAAAGCACTTCAAATACAAGACAGACCCAAATTACTCCCAGATCTTCTCACCAATCTAGCTTGAGCTTCACGGTGACTTTGAGAGGGGAAATAAATATACTGAACAAAAATATAAAATGCAACAATTAAAGATTTTACTGAATGATCAGTCAAATTTGTAAAAATCATTAGGCCCTAATATATGGATTTCACATGACTGGGCAGGGGTGCAGCCATGGGGAGCCAGGCCCAGCCAATCAGAACGAGTTTCTCCCCAGAAAAGGGCTTTATTACAGACAGAAATACACCCCCCCGACCCCTTCAGACGATCCCACAGGTGAGGAAGCCGGATGTGGAGGTCCTGGGCAGGCGTGGTTACACGTGGTCTGCGGTTGTGAGGACATACTGCCAAATTCTCTAAATTGACATTGGAGGCAGCTTATGGTGAAAATGAACATTTGTTCTAGAGCAACAGCTCTGGTGGGCATTCCTGCAGTCCCAGCTATATCAGTGCACGCTCCCTTAAAACTTGAGACATCTGTGGCATTGTGTTGTGACAAAAGTGGCCTTTATTATCCCCAGCACAAGGTTCCACCTGTGTAATGACCTTGGAAGGGGAAAAGGAGAAAGGAAAAATGGTCACTAATAGGGATGTAAACCAATTTGTGCATATGGAACATTTGTGGGATTATTTTTATTTCTCAGTTTGCGAAACATGAACCAACACTTGAGGATGTAGTGTTTATATTTTTGTTCAGTGTACAAACTGCAAGAGGTTTTCCTTCATCAGTTAACATTAAGTGGTGACATGGAGAATCAAGTGACTCAGAAAGGATCAAAAACGCACAACAGACTCTCTACGCCTAAGTTCAGCAGAGAGTCACCGGTGGGAAAACTCCAACAACAACTGAAAAGATTAACTATAAACAGTGAGCCGCGTGATGAACTGAACAGATCGCAGAAAGCCTTCTGCCTCACTCCTTTGACCCTACCGAGAGCACAAAAACAGTAGAGAGGTGACGGATGTATCTTAACACACGCGGTGCACAGTAGTCAGAGCCAACAGAGGGGAGCACACATCCCCTGTAACAGACTGTGAGTGAGCGAGGCTAGGATTGGCTGTAGCAGGCCATGGAGGGGTAGTGCCAATAATGCTGAGGGAGCAAGGAAGATGGAGAGAGAGGAGGGAGAGAGAGACTGGAATAAAATGTTCAATTATGCCATTTATATTTCATGGGGCAAGATACCTTAAAGAGAGAGAGAGAGCGAGCAAAGGATAGAGATATGGAGAGATATCTAAAAGAAATACCTAAAAGAGAGAGAGAAAGCAATATAGAAAGAGAACGGTAAGCTGGCCACACAACTCTGTCCTTGAGGGGTGGAAGTGTGTTAGTCAGAGAAGAATGCATGTGGTGAGTAGTTGGGTGGACACCAGGGCCTCTGGTCCAGTAGAGAGAAGCATTAAGACAGGTCATAGACATCAATAAAACACAGACATTTAAAACTGTGCATCAACACAAGGCATTAACAACATGTCTTTCAGCAACCACAAAAACAAGAGTCATTCAATCAATCCCTAGAATATGGTGAAACAGAGCCTTAACAAGAGGACCTCAAAGACAATCATCATTAGCCAAGTCACTTTTGCTCATATGATGTATTCTATACTGTGTAGCTAGCATGTCACATAATGCCTAGGATCGCTTGGTTTGCTGAAAATCCATTGGGTGGCCTCTGGAAGCACTTGATTAGCGGCCATCTGAATGAGGGATGTACACATAAAACACTGGATACCAAGTCAACACGTTTAACCAGTTCAGGGCAGTAACTGAAGAGAGGAAGTGGGAAAAGTTGTGTTTGTCTGCCGAGGCTGAATGCTCTAAAACAAATACATCACTGTTCACCGTCTAGGGGTTAAATATGCTCCTATTTGAGCTAATAAATTATCCCCAAGAGAGATTCTTGAAGGAAAACACTGAAGTATAACTACACTGAAATCCTGATTTAATGTCCTAACGCAGTCGGATTCATAATCACAACCTGATTTTTCAACTAAAACATAGGCCCACCTTCTCTGGTTTTATTGTTTATGTGCGTAATTAGCGAAGCTTCAGAAATGTCTTTACATAAACAATTTGGTTAAACAGTAATAGAGGCGCTGTCAAAAAGTTTAAAACTTCAACAACGCTTAATCTTGTTCAACCAAACCCAATCAGATTTGATCTAGGCTATCACTATCCCACAACGGGTCAATTGTGATGGAGCCAAGAGGCAGTGTGAATCAATCCCAACCCAAATCCAGAGTAAATCTGTGTCCGTATGTTTGTGTAGCACATGCCTGTGTGTATGATGCACATGGCACTCCCTCCCTGCTCTTTCTGGGAACACGAGGTCACATCTGTTTGCTCGGTCAGGAGGTTTGTCATCACAGGCCAACCTGTTTTTGTCTGTCAACAACGACATGAGGGTGTGGACCTGCCGACCTACACACCGATCTTGGGACAGATTTGGATTTCCCCACTATTGGTTAAGGTTAGGATTGGGGAGGGGAAACCAGGTTTTATGACACTGTCCTCCAGTACAGTACAGTAAGAGCAAAGATGGAGGCCATGTGTGTCCATGCTGGGCTTCAGAGGCTGCAGTTCTACGGGGGTGAGAGGAGAAGGCAGGGCGACTGGCAGCCGGCCAAGCCAACATTCAAAACACACAACTGTATAGAGCGAGAGAGGGAGGAAGAGAGCGGGAGAGGGAGGGGCTCGGCTAAGCCCTTTATTGCAGGGCTGCAATTCACTGCCTTGTAAACACTGGAGGGGGAGAAAACTGTCCAGTAATTACACTGCTGCCTTCTCTAGGTAGGTAAAACCAGGCAGGCAGTTTAACTGAAGAAACACACACGCACAAACACGCATGCACACACATGGCAGTGGTACCTAACGAGCATTAATAAGCCATGACATTATCAAATTTTGTAAATGGTGTTGATTTCCCCTTTAAGCTGGAGATACTTAAGCAAAGCACAGGAAGACCACAAAGACTTGTGGGCCGGATTCACCCTATGACAGCAATGAGTCACAACAGCGGCAGGTAGAGCATTAGAATGACGGCATCTGACCTTTAAACCAAAAGGCTATCTGTCAGAAGCACCTCTGTAGACGCGTGGCCCACCTGGGTGCCTCACATGGCAATCTGATCCCTTCACTGAGCATCTCTGAGTAGATACAATGGCTGCATCTCAGATGGCATCCTATCCCCTATATAGTCACGAGTCCTGGACCCTGGTCAAAAGTAGTGCCCTATATATAGTCACGAGTCCTGGACCCTGGTCAAAAGTAGTGCCCTATATAGGTCATGAGCCCTGGTCAAAAGTAGTGCATTATGTAGTCACGAGTCCTGGACCCTGGTCAAAAGTAGTGCCCTATATATAGTCACGAGTCCTGGACCCTGGTCAAAAGTAGTGCCCTATATAGGTCATGAGCCCTGGTCAAAAGTAGTGCATTATGTAGTCACGAGTCCTGGACCCTGGTCAAAAGTAGTGCCCTATATAAAAGGGACAGAGTGCCATTTGGGATCCAACAATGCTTAATGCAAATCTGCCTGCTGCACAAGGGTATTACTGGGCCATAATCTTGATTCAGAGTAAGTTAAAGTAGCTGTCCAGTGTTCCATGTCGATCAAAAATTACAATTATGTTAAAAACAGCTTTTTTTGTTAGTTGTTTTTACACAGCATTACAAATACTAGTATCTGTAAAGCCACTCACCTTCTCCAGTTGTTGTCCGGCGGAGGGGACAGGTAATACCATGTCCTGCACAGAGCTCTCCATGTGGGGCTCAGTTGTATGAAATGACATGTATTACTAATGGAACACAACTCTGCATAACAAAACATTACATTTCATGCATTTCTAAATAACAGTGACTACATTTCCTAACAGTAAAACTACTTAACTATTCTATTACTACATTCTAGTCTAATTCCTCATTTGATTCAAATGAGTATGAGATTGCATATTCTACCTAGAGTAAAGATTTCTCTATACGCGCACACGTGATATGGGACTGAATAAACGCATGCAGGAAATAGTGGTGCGAGGTTCTGTGAACAATATGGCTGCCTGGACTAGGCCCAACCCCGGAGCAGAGTTCCTGACATTGTCTAGAGAGCAGTAGGGAGTGAAGTGCAATGTAGAGTCAGACTATAGACGGCTTTAGACCTTCAGTTAGACTCATCTCACTCTCATGAAAGTAAGGTAAGAGGGTCTCTGTGCTTTCATTGAGAAAGGACAGGCGTGAACTCACTCAAAAGCAAAATAGTACTTGATTCTATCAAGTTCTAGCTAAATTAAAAAACACGTTTCAGGCCAAAAAGCTATCATTAGATGGTTCAAGTGGAGACGAATGATGCCAGACAAATTAGTGCATATACAAATATGTTCCTCTAGCAGCTAAACTCTGGGCTTTTCAAGAAGAAAGACTATCATTAAAAAGCCTACCAGTAAGCAGAAATTATGCACCATTAGCACACACTGGGATTTTCTATATGTATTTCGAAAATCAAACAGAAACTTGGTTAATAAATATGTTGGAGCGCCTCCCATCTCTAATAGGGACTTAGACTACTCTCATTACCAGCCATCATTTGTAAAGGGTCTTGTTAAATAAATATGTTGGAGCGCTCCCATCTCTAATAGGGACTTAGACTACTCTCATTACCAGCCATCATTTGTAAAGGGTCTTGTTAAATAAATATGTTGAGCGCCTCCCATCCCTAATTTCAACTGGCTGGGCCTAGGGACCATGTCCCAGGACTACCTGACATGATGACTCCTTGCTGTCCCCAGTCCACCTGGCCATGCTGCTGCTCCAGTTTCAACTGTTCTGCCTTACTATTATTCGACCATGCTGGTCATTTATGAACATTTGAACATCTTGGCCATGTTCTGTTATAATCTCCACTCCGGCACAGCCAGAAGAGGACTGGCCACCCCACATATGCGCTCTCTAATCTCTCTTTCTTTCTCTCGAGGACCTGAGCCCTAGGACCGTGCCCCAGGACTACCTGACATGATGACTCCTTGCTGTCCCCAGTCCACCTGACTGTGCTGCTGCTCCAGTTTCAACTGTTCTGCCTTTTATTATTCGACCATGCTGGTCATTTATGAACATTTGAACATCTTGGCCATGTTCTGTTATAATCTCTACCCGGCACAGCCAGAAGAGGACTGGCCACCCCACATAGCCTGATTCTCTCTAGGTTTCTTCCTAGGTTTTGGCCTTTCTAGGGAGTTTTTCCTAGCCACTGTGCTTTTACACCTGCATTGTTTGCTGTTTGGGGTTTTAGGCTGAGTTTCTGTACAGCACTTTGAGATATCAGCTGATGTACGAAGGGCTATATAAATAAATTGGATTTGATTTCGATTTGATTTGATAATAGGACTTAGACTACTCTCATTACCAGCCATCATTTGTAAAGGGTCTGGTTAAATGAAGTCATTTCTACAGAGTGACTGGCTGGCTGGGGCAGATGGAGCCTGGTGCCCCTCCTGGCAACCCCTAGCACAGATCTCCTTCAGTGACTCTGGCTCGCTGCAATCAAAACACCACACACTAAGGGCTAGGCAATATATCACATTCATTTGAATGTAATGTTTCCGTGCGATATTCCAAATGCCTGGAAAACGAATGCTCATTTTGTCATGTGCGGTACTGCTAGCAGCATTTTAGCCAGACTGTTATACTAGCTGTCTAGTCAGTGTTTCATAAATCAATTATATAAATTGGCACCTCATTTTGAGAAATAAGTTGGGTCACTTTATTTCAACATCTGAACTAAGTAGACAGGCTAGCATGCTGTTCAAACAGTTGGAGAGGACAGAAGGGTGTGTTCATAACAATTCAACTGTTCTACCTTGTTAGACAGCAAATAGACCCAAGTAGGCTAAATTTAAAATATAAAGATTAGTGGTCTACTCACTAGCACATGGGATTGAGTGTGTTTATGAGACTGGTGTTAATTATCTAGAATGCCTGCTACAACAAGTTAGTCATTATTAGTGAATGTGCATTATGCATGGTTGTGGTTATATTTGTAATCTGTCTGTTTCATAGACAGATTTAAAGACAGATCAGTGATTACCAAAAAAAAGCAGGTTAAACTATTTTGATAAAATTGTGGATGTGCAAGGCTTATATTTAGGATTAGTATAATTTCACAAGTCCTGAATTGATGAGTTTATTGCTGACTGTTTGAAATGCAGTGTATTTGAACTTAAAATTGTACAACAAAGCTTATTTAGAGATTTACTGTATATTGTGAATTGCCCATAAATCCATGAAAACAAAAATATCCCATCCCAACAGGTTATTTCAGTCCAGTCTGCATTAAGGCAATCAGAATTGTACTCTAGATTAGGGGTACTCAAACTTTAGGGCCAAGGACCATATTTGTGATAGCAAATTCATCAGGGACCGATCCAAAATCAGAAAAACAACTAGAGTGAGATTGATAATAAAAAGCATACAAGTACTTTTACTGGGCAGTGCACGGCTGGACTAACCAAGTCTCGGGCCCTGGAAAGAACATTTTAAAAGCCTGCCTCTTGGGATAAGAGAACATTTAGCAGTTTTCAAGTTAACTTACATCAATTATACACATTTTTGTCATGGGGCAGAGAGATTGTGTTGTTGCAGCCTGACAAGCTAATATCCTGCAAGTCTACACATTGTGACATTTATGTAAGAAAATAATTAGGGAACACAATCAGTATAGAGTTGAACACTGTATAAATTGGTAGAATGTATTTATTTGACCCTTTATTTAACTAGGCAAGTCAGTTAAGAACAAATTCTAATTTACAATGACAGCCTAGTAACAGTGGTTAACTGCCTTGTTCAGGGGCAGAACGACAGATTGTACCTCCTGTCAGCTCAGGGATTCGTTCTAGCAACCTTCGGGTTACTGACCCAACGCTCAAACCACTAGGCTACCTTCCGCCTCAATACTGCAGTGGATACCATTATCCCTGTGAGCCTCCCAGGCCCATGTTGCCAAGGGTTATGAAGATACATTGTATTACATTACACACTCTAAACCTATTCCATATCAATAAAAAAAGTTAGTATTATTCATATTAAAAAGTATGTTTTATTATTTGTTTTTAAGTATTTTGAAATCTGGCCTCCGGAGGTACTGCAGGGGGGTCCTCACAATTTCACAATTTCAGCAGCGATACGCCATCCCATCTGGTTTGCACTTAGTGGGGCTATCATCTGTTATTCAACAGGCCAATGACCCAAAACACACCTCCAGGGCTATTTTGACTAAGGAGAGTGATTCAGTGCTGTAATCAGATGATCTGGCCACCACAATCACCCGACCTCAACCCAATTGAGATGGTTAGGATGAGTTCGACAGCAGAGTGAAGGAAAAGCAGCCAACAAGTGCATATGTAGGAAACTCCTTCAAGACTATTGGAAAAAGCATTCCAGGTGACTACCCAAAGCTGGTTGAGAGAATGCCAAGAAAGTGCAAAGCTGTCATCAAAGCCAAGGGTGGCTATTTTGATTTGTTTAACACTTTTTGGTTACTACATGATTCCATATGTGTTTCATTATTTTGATGTTCTCACTATTATTCTACAAATGCAGAAAACAGTAAAAATAAAGAAAAAGCTTAGAATATGTATGTATGTATGTATGTATGTATGTACAGGGCAAAAAAGTATTTAGTCAGCCACCAATTGTGCAAGTTCTCCCACTTAAAAAGATGAGGCCTGTAATTTTCATCTTAGGTACACTTCAACTATGACAGACAAAATGAAAAAGAAAAATCCAGAAAATCACATTGTAGTATTTTTAATGAATTTATTTGCAAAAATTATGGTGGAAAATAAGTATTTGGTCACCTACAAACAAGCAAGATTTCTGGCTCACAGACCTGTAACTCTTCTTTTAAAAGAGGCTCCTTTTCATACTCGCACCTGTATTAATGGCCATAGTGGAGTTTGGAGTGTGACTGTTTGAGGTTGTGTGGACAGGTGTCTTTTATGGATGGATAACAAGTTCAAACAGGTGCCATTAATACAGGTAACGAGTGTGTGTGACAATGTGATTTCTGGAATGTTTTTCTCATTTTGTCTGTCATAGTTGAAGTGTACCTAATGATGAAAATTACAGGCCTCATCTTTTAAGTGGGAGAACTTGCACAATTGGTATTGACCAAATACTTTTTGCCCCACTGTATGTATGTATGTATGTATGTATATGTATATGTATACACACACCTCTGACTTTGAGAATACCTGCTTTAGAGATTAAGGAGTGACCCTCACCCTGACTGAAATGAATGATTCATAATTTAGAGATGACTGCTATGCTCACTGTCTGTGACCAAAAACAAGAACTAGGACAAATATTATAGTAAATAGAAATCGCCAGTGGCTCAGCCGACATTTTAAATCAAAGTTTATTGGTCGCATACACAGATTTCCAGATGTTAATCGCAGGTGCAGCTAAATGCTTGTGTTTCTTTGCTCCAACAGTACAGCACCAACAATGTAAACACACAATCCAGACAAATAAAAAATTGAAAAACGAACGAGAATGTCAAGACCGGAATAAAAACTGTTTGGTTCGAGCCCTGAATGCTGATTGGCTGAAAGCCGTGGTATATCAGGCCGTATAACATGAGTATGACAAAACATTTATTTTTTTACTGCTCTAATTAGGTTGGTAACCAGTTTAAAATAGCAATAAGGTACCTTGAGGGTTTGTGATATATGGCCAATATACCATGGCAAAGGGCTGTGTCCTACACTCCACGCCATGCGTCGTGCTAAAGAAGAGCCATTTATTCCTCCTCGGGACTTATTGCTTAAATATATAATGGTGTAAAGACAGTATGGACAGTATATGAATAGAAAAAGGTGTGTACAGTGCAATAAGCTAACCTTTTACATAATATATAGGTGTAGATAGATATCACTGAGTGGAAAGCTCCGCTGCAACGACAGGACATGTGATGATCAGAATATAATAATATGCTGCAAAGCAACTTACAGCAGTGTGTCCATTTTTCACATGTGAAGCCTGGAGCAATTGTCACAGACAGACATTTGTCTTGGTCAGCCTAAGGGTAACGCAGTGCAATTTAAAAGGGACTAGCATCCTGCCTATAGCCTAACTCCTGAAAGCTCTGAAAAACAAGAACACGGCGATCCTCTTAATAGGCCAGCTGACATGGCTGATTAGAAGACAGGGATTAGCAAAACATGTTCTATGTTGATGTGATCAATAAAGTTACATGACATCGCAACGGGGCAACTGGGGAGACATTATGACATGCATGTTCCTGGTCAGCCAGAAGCAACGGATGGATTACCACTGGGGAGATCTAATAACACTCAAAGTGGCTGCTAATGCAGACCGAGAGAGAGAGACAAAGAATGAGGGAGAGTGAGAGAGAAGAAAGTAAGGTACAAAGAAAGACAGATGGCAAGGTAGAGAAAAAAAGCAAATAGACAGGAAATGGATTGGTAGATGGAGAAAGAGGTAGAGGGAGGAAAAAGAGAGCATTCACACTGAAAGCTTTGTCCACCCTCTTCAATACATTTGTCATTTTGCAGATGCTCTTATCCAGAGTGACTTAAGGAGCAATTAGGGTTAATGCCTTGCTCAAGGGTACGCTGACAGATTTTTCAATTATATGGTTTATTTTTGCTGCTTAATTAAAAAAAAAAAAAAAAAAGCACCATTAGATATACTGAAACTTCAGTGTTGTGGTCATCTTCAGCTTTTGAATGATCCATAAGTAAACAGAAGGTAGCCTAGCGGTTAAGAGCGTTGGATCGAGCCAACTAGGTGAGGTGCTCTGAGAGTTGCATCACATTAATATATATTTATTCAACCTTTTCTTTTTCCATAAGGAGTTCCTTACTGTTCAGGTCTGTGTGCATCAAGTTATAGTTATGCCGATGTTTCAGTTCTTGCCTTGAAGGCTTGTCCAACTTACATAAAAACCTGGAGAATTAAAAAGAATAGCCGAGAACTTGACTGAACGCGGTAGTTGCTGTTACTAGCAGATCAAGTTCTGGAATTCAATCTGTGCTGGTCTTGAGACAGACGGGTGTGTGTGAGAAAGGGAAAGAGGAGAGAAGGGGAAAAGGAGTGTGTGTGTGAAAAGCAAAAGAGAAAGGGGGAGAGTGTGTGCGTGATCTCGCCGGGTCAGCAGCAGAGAGAGGAAGTCTTTGATTTGGATGGATATTGAGTTGCATGTTCCATTCCCCATAATTCATCAGGATGACTCCCTGACAGACTGTGGCAAACAGGGTGCTGGTAAGTTATTCAGAGTGAGACGTGAGACACTGGTACACACATAAAATAAACGCATACACACAAATGATCCTAATGCTCCAGTATGTCTAGAAGAAAGGGACTGAAACACCTACAGTATGCTCTTCTGGACATCCACGATACTTGGAGTGCTTGGCATCACCCTGGAAGGTTTAATAGATTGAGCTAATGCAGCCAGATACCGATGACTGACTATAGACCGCCACCTCATTTACAAGAGCACCAGAAAGACCCTATACCTCATTTTACAGGCACCAGAAGAAGACCCATACAACTCATTAACAAAACCTTAGAAAGACCCACTCACCACCTCATTTTAAAGGCACCAAAGACCATACCTCATTAGCAAAGGCACCAGGACATACCTCCATTTACAAGAGCAGAAGAACCCATACCACCTCATTTGCAAGAGCACCAGAAGACCATACCACCTCATTTAAAGGCTTCAGAAGACCCCATGCCACCTCTGGTGAGCTTAGGGTGCCTGCCTCATTTCACAAGAGCACCCAGGGCCCATGCCTCTCATTTACAAGAGCACCCAGAAGACCCATACCTCATTAAACAAGAACAGAATTATACCACCTCATTAAGCAAGGCACCAGAACCCATACCTCATTTTCAAAGCATGAAAGGAGCCCTTACCTCATTTACAAGAGCACTCAGAAGACCCTGCCAACTCGTGCTTTAAAACCTGTAGAAAATACCACACCTCATTTACAAGAAAGCACCTGCCTCATTTACAAAGAGAAGACCCATACCACCTCATTTACAAAGAGCACCAGAACCCATAGACCCATACCACCTCATTTACAAGAGCACCAGAAGACCCATACCACCTCATTTACAACAGTGCAAAAACTGATACCACCTCATTTACAACAGTGCCAGAAAACTGATACCATCTCATTTATAACAGTGACAATTTAAAATAAAAATAACATATGTCTACACACACAGGAGTTTTAAGAGGAATTTTAAGCGTCAGCATGCTTCACCGGCCGAGCCCAGCCAAGGTGAACGACAACCAGTGTGCTAGCATATTCCTTAATAGACCTTCACTTGAAAAACAAGAAAAAGTGCCAATAGTACTGTTTGTCCTTTTGAGACACCATAGCCAGTATACACTTACTCAAAATAGTTAGAATTAATCAAAGATAAAAATTAATGAGATTTCTTTAGTTTATGTTTTTGCAGTCGGGCAATTTTTATCTGACTAGGATGTTTTGGTGCAGTATTTCTCAGGAAGCATGTATGCATTAGGACAAGTAGTGTCTCGTTGAAAGACAACAGGCACTTCATTGAAGAACTTCTACTGTTGACCAATCGCCGACAAGGGGGTAGACTTCGGCTTGCCTCGAGAAAAAAAAATGTTGTGCACCAGACAGAACTGTTTCGTGTGGGAAACATGCAGACGCCTTCACACAAAACGTTTCAACTAAAAGCCTTCTTCAGTTCATTCAGTTAGTAAACCCACATGGAGTGAAGGGTGTTGAAATAAACGAGAGAAATGGGAGGATAGTCGAGTGTATACTGTAGTAGTAGGTTAGTTAAACAACTACAGTACAGTCCAACCACTGCTGCTAAAATCTACAGTGCTTCAGAAAACCCTGAGTGGAGAGCAAAGAGGGGATGAAAAGGAGAGGATGTTCTAGAAGAGTGGGCGTAGTGAAATCTCCTCGGCTCTCTTTCACCGCCTCTCTGATCTTGGCAGACTCGACCAGTCCGACTCAGTGAAAAACAAGCTCCAACTGTGAGGGACATCTGGCATGTAGGGGGGGAAGAAAAAGATTGCCTGCAGAGTGAAAACACATTTTGGCTGGAGGATACTCTGCCCGGCCTCTTCCTTCCCCCAGTGTGAAGATCATATGCTGCAGGGTGCTGCTGACTCAGTATCCAGACCTCAAACACACACACACACTGGAGCAACCTCTATTTACACAAACAAAGGGCCTGTTTGCACACACAGAGCCAAAAACCAGGAGAGCCTACTACTGTGTGTGTTAGTCCCTTCCTCTCCAGAGATACTGACTCAACACTATAAACGTCACCTACTATAGCGACTAATATCACTGCAAAACTTAAGAGCTGCAGTTTTTCAGAATGGGTGGCAAGGAATAAGTTAGTCTTGAATATTTAAAAAATGTAAAAGCATTGTATTTGGGACAAATCATTCACTAAACATCAACTAAACCTTGCAATGAATAATGTGGAAATTGAGCAAGTGGATGTGACTAAAAACTGCTTGAGTAACCCTGGATTGTAAACAGTCAAAACATGTTGAAACAACAGTAGCTATGATGGGAGAAGTCTGTCCATAATAAAGTGTTACTCTACCTTCTTAACAGTACTATCAACAAGGCAGGTCCTACAGGCCCTAGTGTTGTCACACCTGGACTACTGTTCAGTCGTGTGTTCAGGTGCCACAAAGGGAGGCTTGGGAAAATTACAATTGTCTCAAAACAGGGCAGCACGGCTGGTCCTTAGATATACACGGGGGGCTGAAGTTAATGATATGCATGTCAATCTCTTATGGCTCAGAGTGGAGCAGAGACTGACTTCATCACTACTTGTTTTTGAAGAAGTGTTGACATGCTGAATGCACGGAGTTGTCTGTTTAACCTACTAGCACAGCTCGGACACCCATGCATACATACCCCCAAGACAACCACCAGAGGTCTCTTCACAGTCCCCAAGTCAGACAGACTATGGGGAGGCGCACAGTGCTACATGAGCCACATGACCTACCATGGGACTCTGTTCCACATCCAATTAACGGATGCAAACAGTGAATCAGATTTTAAAAAGCAAAAATACACCTTATGAAACAGCAGGGACAGTGAAGAGACACATACAGGCACATTGAAATAACTTATTATACATTTTGTATTGTAAATATGTAGTGATATATGTGTTATATGATAAACTGTTTTTATCTTTGTGTAATGTAAGTGCCTTAATGTGCTTGGACCCCAGGAAGAGTAGCTGCTACCTTGGCAGCAGCTAATGGGAATCCTAATAAATACAAATACTGAATGGAAGGAATGTGTGTTTGTGCACGCTTTTATTTTAAGAGTGTGTTGTGTTGCGCGCGCCTCACTCTGAATAACTTAGCAACACTCTTTACTACAGGCTAACAGGGAGTTGTCCAGATGAAATATCCTTCAAAACCAAAGACTTCACCCTCTCGCTCTCTCTCTCTCTCTCTCTACTGCAACATGGCGAGATCACACACGCGCACAGAGTGACATGCGAAAACACTCCCCTTTCTCTCTCGCCTTCAAAACACACTCTCCCCCCCTCTCACACACTCCCGTCTGTCTCCAAGACAACTTCCCAGAACTTGATCTGCTAGCAACAGTAACTACTACATTCTCAGTCCAGTTCTCAGCCATTCTTTTAATTCTCCAGTTATGTAACTTGGACAAGCCTCCAAGGCAAGAACATCTGCATAACAACTTGATTCACAGAAAGGAACTTAAAAAGAGAAAATATTAGGAGTAGTTGCAGAGTTACGATTGGGGGAGGAAGCTGATCCTAGATCTGTGCCTGCTGGTCATTGCGGCCAGTCCACTTTAAGGGCGGAAGGGAGCTCCAAGGGTCAAACAGGGAGATGGTCAATGTAGCATTACAACTAGCCAGTAGGTGT